>NC_044909.1:51688355-51988355 GCF_001633185.2 Quercus lobata
AAGGCATTGCATCGTCCTCGGACTCAAGCCTATGGGAAAACCAACTACCTGGATGTGGAAAACTAGGTTTTGGACAGAACCAAGTCCTTGCATGGTCCTCGGACCCAAGCCTATGGGGAAACCAACTATTTAAAAAAAGAACTATGGCACATAAACCTCAAAATCCACCCGAAGAGAACTCCTCGTTAACAGTTGGGTTAATCCCTTAATTGCACGGATTCCCCGGTTTACCTTCGGATCCCCAGTACCAAAGGGGTTGATGCGATACGGTGCAATATACTACCCAAAAGCACAATCAAGGTCCCTCGCTACTCGGCTACCCTCTCGAACGAATTATTTAGAGTTTATCGCTCTCGGACAGTGGTCTAGCATGCATCGCACAGCACTCAGCGGTTATCCCGGTTAGTTCCAAGAGTTTAATTTATTGAGGATTACCCTTATTATACTTGATAATATTTGTGAGTTTAAACCAGTAGGAATCTGTGTTAAGGCATTTTTCTGCCCGGAATATCATTAAGGGCAAGCTTACATTTAATATTCATGCGCTAAATAGTTGTTGCAGAGAAGAAAGGTATGTATAAAGAAATAAACACATCTTTTATTAAGACAAAGGAACAGTACAGTGTACAATGAAAAGCTGAAACAAGCTTACATTAAAGCTAACTACGTAAGTAAAGAAAAATACAAGAAAATGAAGATAAAGCCGAGGAGGTAGCACGGAGGAGAGGTTGGCTACTTCTTCGAGACCTTATTCCTCCTCAATGCTTTTGCACGCCCATAACTCAGGCAGCAAAAGAATCCAACTTGAGCCTCACACCACTGAAGGAAAGGTGCAGGGAGCCGGAAGTTGAGGAGCCTTCACCAAAAATTTGCCTGTAACAAGGCAGAGGCGCTGATGGCGGAGAATCTTTCTTCTAACACACCAAAATTCTGGCATGAACAGAACCTGTTTCGGATTTTGACTAAAAGGGGGAGAAACGCCCTTTCCCCTCCGTCGAAACGGAATGTTCCCTTTAATTTACGCCTCCTTTGCCTGTGCCTCACTACTTTGGGTCTCAGGAGGACACGGCGCCTCCGTGGCGGATAGAGTTCATTTTCCCCAACCCTCGCCTCAAACATGATACACTAAGGGAAGAAACTGAAGGATTTGCGCGCAGGTAAGGCAACTTTCTCTCCTATTTATTTAAAAAGATAAGGTGGTGGCATTTAATTCACGCAGCGTCCCAAGGAACGCTACAGGCAAAATGTCTCCGGCTCGATTTCCCATGCCATCTGCAACCATGAGATTAAAGGAGTCTCATGAAGGCGCACCTCGAACACTGGGACGCCAAAAAGTACCGCGTGACCAAAGACTACGGAAATACCCCTTGATTTGTGGGCCCAGTAAACTCGCGGCCCAGGCCCGTTCTGCATGGGGGCCCAGGGACAGAACCAAGGCATTGCATGGTCCTCGGACCCAAGCCTATGGGGAAACCAAGTACAAAAAAGAAAAATTACAAGACCCAAGCCTGTGGGGAAACCAAGTACAAAAAAGAAAAATTACAAGTTTTGGACAGAATCAAGGCATTGCATGGTCCTCGGACCCAAGCCTATGGGGAAACCAAGTACAAAAAAGAAAAATTACAAATTTTGGACAGAACCAAGGCATTGCATGGTCCTCGGACCCAAGCCTATGGGGAAACTAAGTACAAAAAAGAAAAATTACAAATTTTGGACAGAACCAAGGCATTGCATGGTCCTCAGACCCAAGCCTATGGGGAAACCAAGTACAAAAAAGAAAAATTACAAATTTTGGACAGAACCAAGGCATTGCATGGTCCTCGGACCCAAACCTATGGGGAAACCAAGTACAAAAAAGAAAAATTACGAGTTTTATAACTGCTCGGATGGGAAGAGTCCCCGACTCAGATACTGTAAAATGTTAAGGCCAATAAAAGTGTTAGAATGATGGTGGGGCACTCCACTATTCGGTAGCCTAAGGGGGCTGTTCATTTTTGCGGGCGATATGTCTTCGAACGATTACTTCCTACACCGCATAGAGCATCCAGTTCTAATCTCGGCATTGTTTCGGGCAATTACCGTTATTCATAGGTACGCATTGCTAGTTCAAGCAATTCTGTTAAAGTTGTGGTGACTTCTTTTTATTAGCAAGCATTTTGGCCTTAGTTGTCATCGATTCAAATGCTATATTATCGTGCTGAGCAGCGTTTGCAAATTTGTAGAAACATAGAGACAGAGCATGTGAAGTAAAATAATAACAATTTTTATTAATATGAAAAAATTATTACAACGTACAAAGAAGGGCTCAAACAAGCCTATACAAAAGGTGAGCTGCCGAAGCAACACTAACATTCGCAGTACAGATAAGTAAACAGCCGGGTGTCTTTTAAACTCGTCTTCAAAGTCTCTCCAATTTCTGCCTCAGTATTGCTTATATCGAAAGAATAACCTTCTTTGGAAAAAGATGAAGGAGAAGGAAGAAGAATTTGAAGGAGAAGGAAGAAGAAGATGGAGGAGATGAATGAAGAAGATGGAGGACATGAGTAAAGAAGGAGGAGAAGAAGAGAGAAGAGATGAAAAGAAAGAAAAAGGAGCAAAAGAGGGAGAAAGAAAAGCACCGGGATGGAACTGGTGCTGGGAAGACTAAGAAAGGGAGGCAAAAGGAGGCGCCAGTGAACGAAAAGAGGAGGAAGCAGGGGCACTTAGTCCCTGCCTCGATCCTGACTCCCAATACACTAGAGCCATATTAGGTATGCTCATGAGAGCGCAGTTGGTACTGATGATGGGTGTTCTCGACTCAGTCACGCCGAAAGTTGGACGTGACGAGTCCCTGCTTCGGATTTTGGCTGAAAGGAAGGTAAGACGAATCTTAAGCCTCCGCCATCTTTGCCCTGACCGAGCCATTTCGAGCTTTATTAGAACATGACGCTTTGAGGAGGGGTGTGGTTTCTTCATCATTTGTTATGGTGAATGTACTGTGATTTAGTGTATAACTACTGGGTTAAGTAAACGCTTAGGGAGGCAAAGGGTTTCAAATCTCAGAAAAATAAAAGGGTCTCTACACGAAAGAGATAGCCTCCTACTTGTCTTCTTATAGGAAGGGCAAAACGGAAAGCATTGAATTCGTTCAGGTTTCCAAAAGAATCTGAAAACGAAGAGGTGTCCGTTCCTTTTCTCCGCCTCGTCAGACGAACCGTCGAATGTAAATGAGTCTCGTAAAGGGAAGTCATTAAAAGCGTGTTTTGAATAATCAAACGACGAGAACGCGTCAGGAGTAAAATCAAAAAACGCCTCGTAGATCAGTATATTTCTTGGACAGACGGAAAACCGCCAGCATTAATGAAGGACCAAATTAAAGGAGCCAGCATAAAAGCTCGGCATTACCAAAACCCCCTTTCCAACCAAGAGGTTGGACAGCTGGGTTTTGAGGGGCTACTGTGGGGCCCAAACGATTTATGGGCCAGGCCCATCTACCCGGGGAGAATCCAAAGGCCCAAGCCAAGGAGGGCTATGGCCCAAGCTCGACAAGATAGCCTATGGATACCGCCGGGGAGAATCCGAAAGCCCAAGCCAAGGAGGGCTATGGCCCAAGCTCGACAAGATAGCCTTTGGATACCGCCGAGGGCAGTTCAGTCCTCGGCAGACCCAAAATCCCCCCTGAAAGAGGGGTAAAAACGGTATAGGACTGAAACTTGGAAGAAAGATCTAAAATATCCAAAGAAAGCTGCCCTTACTGCCATTCAATGCTCTGAACCTGACAAAGCCGCATTCTTTGGCTTTTACAACCATCCCCGACGACTTTGAGTATGGGCTGATGGGACAAGTATCAATTTTGGAAAGGTTGACCCTATACGTGGACGAAGGACAATGAACGCAAGCAAATATAAAAGGAAAAATAAGTAACCTAAAGAAGGGACTGGGAAAAATGGCAAAAAACCAGAGCCTCCCAGCCCACCTCCAGGAGAAAGACTCCATGGGTGATGATAACCTAGACACGCACGATTACCACGAAAAACCCACCATCTGGTGACTAAGGCCTAGCCTTCTAAACCCACGCTCTACAAGTGATATTGTTTGGGCCTTTTTACGTGCGAACCCCGCACCGCTAAGGTTCGTTACGAATCGTATCCTTACAGTAATCAATATAAATAAAAAACCAAGAATGAATTTGGTTTTCATACTAAAATTTTAAAAATAAATACAATCAAAATTAGTTGTCAATAACTTTTCATTGTCTACTCTATTTGCTGGTACACTAATTGTTTACTATGGTCAACCACAAGTCTCCAATATTACTCTAAATTATGTATTTGTATAATGTCTCTGCATAATATATCATAACTGCATAGTATCTGCATAATGTATTTGCCAACAAATGCAACTCCGCTAAACAATTATTATTCATTATATAACAATATTATTAATTTACTGTAAAGTTTGTCCCATGTAAAAGCAATTTAGAGCAATATAGGCACCGCATTTAAAGTTTTCATCTTTCACTTCATTCATTCTTTCTTCTCCTTATTTTTATTTTTTTGCATTTTTATGTGCAAAAAGAAGTAACTTCTACTTGGAATTCATCAAACCAAAAATTTCTTAGACCAAAAAAAAAAAAAAAAGATGAAGTTCATGCTTGAAATTCAAAGAAAAAAAATATATGATCAGAGAAAAAGTGATAGAGCTTACCATGAGAGAGAAGAAGCCAAAAAATTAAGGGTATGTTTGGTAACTATTTTTTTCCTTAGTTTTCTGTTTTCAAAAACAATTTTGTGTTTCCTAAGGCAAAAAACTTGTTTGGTAACTTATTTTAGGCAAAAATCAAAAACTATCCTTGAGACCATGGAAGAAGTTAATGATGAAATATTTATGAAGGCTGTTGAGAAATTGAAGCTGGATCTTGATGATAGAGAGATCTTTGTTAACATGAGTTTCGCCAGGAGGATGGTTTGGTTGGGTAGGCTGTAGGGGAATATGTCAAAACAAAAATTTCCTATTGGATTATGTTTATTTTAATTTCTTTGAACTATGATTTGGTACTATTCTATTGTTATTTAATGTTGTTAAATGATGGTTTATTATTATTTTATGGTAATCATTTTTTTTTATTTATGTTGATAATGTCTTATTTATGTTAATAAAAAGCACTATTCGAGAACAAATTTGCTGTTTAATTCTCCAGGATGAATGTTGAACCAAATTATTATAGCAATTCATCCTCTTCAGATGAGGAAGAGGACGATGATATGTTCTTCCTACTAATGTTTGTTAAGAATAAAAACAACTATATTCCTAAGGAGCCTCAACGTATCTCTATGTTGACTGGTAATGCATTTATAAAAGAGATATTAAATGGAAATCCTCGAACTTGTTATGAGTTATTCCGCATGGATAGGCCAACATTTACATGTCTCTGTAACTATTTGAGAACACATAAGTTCTTAACAAACTCACGTTGGATCACAGTGGAGGAGGTAGTTGGTATGTTCCTATTAATAGTGGGACATAATGTGAGGATAAGGGTAATAGCAGATCATTTTCAACACTCAACTGAGACAGTGGACAGGCAATTTAAGGAAACTATAAGAGCAATATGCCACCCGGAAAAATTCATTATACGTCATTCTCAAAAAAATGAAGTGCATCCACGTATTGCTAACAGTACCAAGTTCTTTCCATATTTCAAGGTAATCCCAAGTTATTGTTCATTTTATCATACAAATATTATTTGCTCGCATATGTTAATACTTGTGTTTATATTTTTCTGGAAATGTATAGGTGCAATTGATGGAACATATATCAGTGCATGGGCTCCAGCATCAAAGCTAGTCAGCTATAGGAATAGAAAGGCCACAATCACCCATAATATAATGTGTGCATGTGATTTTGATATGAAGTTTACATTTGTTTATGCAGGTTGGGAGGGTACAGCCAATCACTCACGAGTATTATTAGATGCACTTCAAAGGCCAGAAAATAATTTCCCATGGCCTTCATCTAGTAAGATATATTGTTGCCTCACTTATATATTTACAATTTTCAAGTTGAATCCATTCACCGTGTCATACTTCTCTCTATCTTATTATTATTTTTTGTTAGGTTGCTATTATTTAGTGGATTTTGGTTATCCATGCACCATAGGGTTTCTACCTCCGTACCGTACTGAGAGATACCATCTATGAGACTTTCGAGGTAGGGATCGTCCTGAAGGTGCTAAAGAGCTTTTCAATTATAGACATTCATCTCTTTGTAATGTAATTGAAAGATGTTTTGGCATTTTAAAGGCACGATTTCCAGTCTTAAAAATGATGCCCCGTTATAAACAATGTCGACAAAGGAATGTGATGAGAGCCTGTTGCACAATTCATAACTTCATTCGAATGGCAACAAGAAATGATCACTTGTTTACTCAATTCAATATTGATAACCTTACTGTTGAAGGTGAAGGTGGGGATAATTCAAGTAAGCCATCGCACACTATTGACTTAACTGATCAAGCCACTGAAGCTATGGCAGCTTATAGGGATCACATTGTAGGATTGATGATGGCAGGATTGATGATGGCAAATAATAGGCATCATTGATGACACGTTATTTTTTTTTTTTTTTTCTTTTGGATGAAATTGATTCCCTGGCATTGATGCCATGTAGTAAAATTTTTAGTTATTGATTTATCTTTTATAACACTTGATAACTATTATAGTTTCAATATTACTTATGTGATTAAAATTTTAGGCCTGAATGTTATATACAAAACAATTGATTATAATTTCTTTAGGTGTAAGGATTTTAAATACTTTGGAGCAAACATGTTTTTCAATTAGAATAAATATAACTTTAAAAAAAAATTTAACCAAAGAAAACAAAATTCAACTTTTTCAAAAACAACTACCAAACAAATTTCCTGAATTTTGTTTTTGAAAAATGTGTTTTTCAAAACAACTAACCAAACCTGTTTTTCATTTTGAAAACAGAAAAAAATTGTTTTTTTCTTTTTTCCTTGAAAACAAGAAAATGAAAATAGAAAACGAAAACAGTTACCAAACATGCCCTAAGTTTCCCACGACTCCAGAAGAATATAATATTTATAGGAAATGCAATGTGTGAGAGAGAAATTGTTTTCCATTTTTTTTTTTTGGGAAAAAAATATATAGAAAATAAGCCTTATTTTTATTAGGATTTTCCATTAACTAAAGATAGTTTTCCATTCACCAGCTTTTTTTTTTTTTTTTTTTTTTTGGCTACCAAATAATAGAAAATATGAAAAACTATCTTTACAGAAGATTTTTCAGCAAAATAAACAAAGCATTAATGATTTATTTAAGATATTGATACTGCCAACCAGCCTCCTTTATCTCTTGTTAAAAAAATAAAAAAATAAAATAAAAAAGTCTCCTTTTATGTCAGCCTCTTGTTAATAATGTCTTACAATATAATCTTTGTAATCTCCAAATTAAGATGCTAATGAACAGGTTTCTTGGCATAATGATTTTTAACCATCATGTCAAAAGATAGATGTAATTAGGATGGGGATTTACAAAAAAAATAAAAAATCCTAGGATGGGGATCACTAAATTAGAAGGGAATTAAAATTTCTAATTTTCTATGTTAAGTCATCGGACATAGGGGTGTCAATGTTCAACCTAACCCGCGAATACGACATGAACCCGACACGAGTTATTGCGGGTTAGGGTTTGGCCATAATGGGTTTGGGTTATAAACGGGTCGACTCGAAAGCGACACGATAAGAAACAGGTCATTAGCAAGTCAACCCGCGTAACTTGGAATAAACATGTTTGACACGCCAATTTATTTGTGTCAACTTGAAATGACCCATTTAACACAACCCATTTAATTCGTATAACAAATAAATATTTATTTTATTTTAGATTTGTCAAATACCTTTTATATCCAACATATATTGTAAATTTAAAAAGAAAAGTGAATAATTACAAAAACTTACAAAGGATATAATTGGAAATTGAAACTCTACAAATCCTAGATCTCTAATCCTTACTGTGGGGGCCGGTTAATCACTGAAATTATTAAAGTCAAGTTAATTGGGCCTGTGGCCCATCCGAGGATGCAAATCTGTCTGAGGAGGCTCGTATCAGATTGTAGGGATAACCAAACGAAAGGAAGAGTGAATATCATGAAAAATGAGTTCAGTATTCGTCCGAGGACAAAATCCTTCTCGGCAATATGAGTCCAAGGACGACCAGAATACCACCTTGTTACAAACGTACTTCGGAGCTACGTCACCACTAAAGATGGGATAAGGGACCAAGGGTAAGAAAGAGAAGGCAAACAAATATCTATAACAACAGTTGCCTCCGCATTAATTGCCTCTCAACCAACTCTCTGGTCACATTAATGTGGAGGTGATGTATGAACAGTGATGAAGCAACCTTACAGCTGCTAGTAGGAAGTTCTAGAAGGTATTAGATGGGACAGAAAGAGATCCCCTGAACCCAACCTACACGTGTGTGGTGAAGATGGTATGAAGAGGGCAGTATATAACATGAAAGAAAAGCATGCAGAGAGGGATCAGAACATAAAAAAAAAAAAAAAACACAAAGAACATTCAGGAAAAAAGCTTAGAAGCCAAGGAACTGTGCTTGTTTCAAAGAAAAACTAATTGTTATATCGATGCTAATCCGTCTATAAACGTGAGGTTGAATCGTTTCACTTTTAAGAGTTAACCTAGTTCTTGAACACCCACGCTCTACAAATTTTATTGTTTGGGCCTTTAACATACGAACCCAATACCAGTTTGAGATCTTTATAAATTGAGTCCTTACAATTGGCGTCGTCTGTGGGAAGAGTTTGATTTAACTTAAAAGAGCTCCGGTGCAATGTTTATGATGGAGGAAGCAGGTCCACATCACTACACGGCGGGATCACATCAGGAAGATGCCAACCCGCACTAGGTAGAGTCCAGGGGCTTCTAGCATGGTAATCCCCATCGGAGTCCCGAACGGAGAGAAGGCCATGAGGGGAGTGTGCGCACAACTCATACAACCAAAAGTCACTCTCATGGGAAGAGTCATGTCTCCCATGCAAAGGATGAAGGGAACTTGCAGCGTGAGATTGCCGAATTAAAGAGAGAGTTGCGTCATGTCCGGGGAGAACACTCCCCACCTTGCTCCGAACCATCATCCGAGGAGTCGGATGGAGCTAGTTATAGGCAGAGGTCAAGAACTCCGCCCAGTGAGACTTTCTCCTATGAAGAGGAGCATGGCCATCGACATAGGCACAGAAGCTCACCTAGCAGGGGCTTGGGTAACAATGCCATGAACAAAGCATTGAGCCAAGTTTCCAAATCACCCTTCACGAGGAATATAGAAGATGCAATTCTTCCTCAGCGATTCCACCAGCCTACGTTCACCCTATATGATGGCCGGTCAAACCCAGTAAAACATGTTAGCCATTTAGCCAGAAAATGGCTATCTACTCTAGGGATGAGGTGTTGATGTGTAAGGTTTTTCCATCAAGTTTGGGTCTGGTGGCGATGAGATGGTTCAACGGCTTAAAGGCCAATTCTATTGAGTCCTTCAAAAAGCTGACCCGGGCTTTTAGCGCTCGCTTTATCACATGCAGCAGGGTTCCTCGGTCTTTGGGATCCTTGCTGACTATGTCCATGCGAGAGGGCAAGATTCTCAAAACTTATTCGGATAGGTACTGGGAAATGTTTAATGAAATAGAAGGAGAGTACGATGATGTGGCCATAAGTGCTTTCAAAGTTGGCCTCCCAGCCGATCATGATTTAAGGAAATCCCTGGCGGGTAAACCGGTTACCAATGTACACCAGTTGATGGACAGGATTGATAAGTACAGAAGAGTGGAGGAGGATTAACTTCAAGGGAAAGGAAAGGCTAAGGTAATCCCTCAGGAGATGAGGGATTTCAGGTTGGATCGTTATAATAATAACCGACCCCGGAAGGACTTCGTCGGGCAGTCGGGTTTTGCGGACACCCAGGTGGTTAATGCAGTGTTTCGGGATGCGGTGCAGCAGGTTTTGGAGAAGATAAAGAATGAACCCTTTTTCAAATGGTCGAACAAGATGGAGGGAGAGCCTAGGAAATGCAACCCGAACCTATATTGCCACTATCATTAGGATCATGGGCACACGACGGAAAATTGCAAAAATTTATGGGACCATCTGGAACAGTTGGTCCGAGAAGGGAAATTAAAGCAATTCTTGCATCATTCCAGTGGTAAGGCAAGCCAAGCAGGCTCGGAGATGCGTGGGGATGCTTCTTCAAGGCTCCCTCTTGGTACGAACAACGTTATCTTTGCTGCCCTAGGGAGGACTGGATCTTGCCCTTCCAGGGTACTGTCGGTGTATCGGCCTCCGGTCGAGGATCATGGCCAAGTGTCGAAGAGAGGCAGGGTGGACATCCCTTTGATTCTGGGCTTTTCGGATGAGGACAAGATTGGGACCATACAGCCCCATGATGATGCTCTGGTGGTCACGCTAAGGATTGGTGGGTACGATGTCAAAAAGGTGATGGTAGATCAGGGTAGCGCTATGGATATAATGTACTCAGATTTGCATAAAGGGCTAGGTCTGAAGCCAGAGGACTTAACAGCTTACAGCTCCCCTCTAGTGAGTTTTGAGGGAAGGATGGTCGCTCTGACAGGATTGATCAGGCTACTAGTGCAAGCCGGAATGGATGTGGTGGAGGTGGACTTTATTGTCGTAGACGTTTTTTCTCCATACACGGCTATTATAGGCAGACCTTGGCTTCATACCTTGGGAGCGGTCTCATCTACTCTGCATCAGAAGGTGAAGTACCCATCAGAAGGTGAAGTACCCATCTGAAGGCCAAGCATTAGAGATAGTGGGAAGCCAAGTGGCAGCTCGACAATGCCTAGTAGCGGCTATACAAGATCGACCAAAGATAGAGACCTCGGCTAGAGCCGATAATGAATTATAGCAATTAAAACCCCCAGCATTACCCTTAGATATGTCAGCCGACAAGGTAAGATGTGAAGACTTGGAGAGGGTAACTGTTACTGATGATTCGGAAAAATTCTTCCAGGTTGGGGTTAAGATGCCTTTGCAAGAGAAGGAGAGGTTACTGGAATTCCTCCGAGCAAATGTAGACGTGTTTGCATGGAACCTGTATTAAGCTCCGGGTGTGGACCTAAATTTTATTTGTCATCGACTCAACATGAAGCCCTCTGTTGTTCCCAAGAGACAGCCACCTCGACGACCATCGAAAGAGCACGCCAAGGCTGTCAGGAGTGAGGTGGCCAAGCTTAAGCAGGATGGGGCTATTAAAGAAATTTTTTATCCTCACTGGTTGGCCAATACGATGGTGGTAAAAAAGAAGACAAGAAAGTGGCGAGTGTGCGTGGACTTCACAGACCTCAATAAGGCTTGTCCCAAAGATCCATTTCCCATGCCGAAGATAGACCAGTTGGTGGATGCAACTGTGGGTCATCCTAGGATGAGTTTCTTAGATGCCTTCCAAGGATATCACCAAATACCGCTAGCATCGGACGATCAGGAGAAGACTACTTTGTCACCCCTATTGGAAACTACCATTACAAAATGATGCCTTTCGATTTGAAAAACGCCGGATCTACCTACGAACGGATGATGACTAAAATGTTCGAACCATAACTAGGCAGGAACATTGAAGTTTATATCGATGACATGGTAATGAAGAGTAAAGTGATGTCCAAGCATGTGGAAGATCTCGCGAATATCTTCAGAATACTGAGAA
This sequence comes from Quercus lobata, assembly GCF_001633185.2. Taxonomy (NCBI): domain Eukaryota; kingdom Viridiplantae; phylum Streptophyta; class Magnoliopsida; order Fagales; family Fagaceae; genus Quercus; species Quercus lobata. The sequence continues at coordinate 51,700,088 of NC_044909.1, forward strand.
AACATAAGTTGCGCTTGAATGCTTCAAAGTGCTCCTTTGGTGTAGGCTCCAGGAAGTTCTTGGGGTACATGGTGACACATAGAGGAATTGAAGTGAACCCAGATCAGATTAAGGCCATCAACGATTTACAAGCACCTCGGAATCCAAAGGAGGTGCAGAAATTAACTGGAATGACTGCTGCGTTGAACCGGTTTATCTCCAGGTCAGCCGAGAGGTGTCGTCCCTTTTTCCGTCTATTGCATAAGTGGCAAGGATTTCAATGGACCGAGGAGTGTGCTATGGCGTTCCAACAGTTGAAGGAATACCTGTCCAGACCGCCTATCATGTCTAGTCCTAAGGTGGATGAGGTATTGTTTGCTTATCTGGCAGTTGCCCACCATGCAATCAGTTTCGTCTTAATACGAGAAGACAGTAGCGTCCAAAGGCCAGTTTACTATGTAAGCAAGTCCCTTCATGAGGCCGAAGTGAGGTACTTGTCATTGGAAAAAGCCATCTTGGCGGTGGTCCATGCAACACGCAAACTTCTGCATTACTTTCAAGCCCATACTGTGGTTATCTTGACCCAGTTACCTCTCAAGTCCATACTAAGAAGTGCAAACTACACCAGAAAAATTGCTAAATGGGGCACAATTCTAGGTGCTTTCGATATCAAGTATATGCCTCGCACATCTGTGAAAGGCCAAGTCCTTGCCGATCTGGTAGCCGAGTTCGCCGAGTGCCCAGAAGAAGTTAATATGAAGCAAGACAACATGGATGAAAAATTGGTTGGCCTAATATCCACACAAGGCGGATCCTCTTGGAGGGTATACGTGGATGGGGCAGCAAGCCAATAGGGAGCAGGATTGGGATTAGTTTTGATATCCCCCGAAGAGGTCATCATTGAGAAGTCCTTGAGGTTAGGATTCTCGGCTACTAACAACGAGGTGGAGTACGAAGTTTTGTTGATGGGAATGAATATGGTCCAGAAAATGGGCGGGAAGATAGCAGAATTATTCTCGGATTCAAGGTTGGTAGTCAGCCAAGTGAAAGGAGAGCTGGAGGCCCGAGGTTCGAGAATGCAGGGGTATTTGAGCCAAGTTAGGCATATGCAAACGAAGTTTGAGTCTTTCGACTTATCGCATATCCCCCGAGGTGAAAATACTCACGCCGATTCCTTGGCAACCCTTGCCACCTCCTCGGTACGGAATTTTCCTCGGCTGATCATCGTTGAAGATTTGCATACCCCCACCTCACCAGAAAATGACGTTCGCCAAGTCTATCAAGCCAGTCTAGTGCCGAGCTGAATGGATCCCATATTGAAATTCCTTGAAGGTGACATCTTGCCCAAAGAGAAAGTGGAAGCTGAGAAAATACGGAGGAAAGCTCCTCGGTTCTGGTTATTTGAGGACAAAAAGTTATACAGACGGTCCTTCTCTGGGCCGTATCTACTCTGTGTACATCTTGAGACGTCAGAGTCAATCCTAGAAGAGCTGCATGAAGGTATTTGTGGAAGTCATACAGGGGGAAGGTCCCTATCACACCGGGCCATCACACAAGGATATTGGTGGCCAAACATGCAGAAGGAAGCACATGAGCATGTTAGAAAATGTGACCAGTATCAAAGATTCGCTCCAAACGTCCACCAGCCAAGAGGAACTCTTAACCCTCTCTCCAGCCCTTGGCCTTTTGCTCAATGGGGGCTGGACATTGTCGGCCCTTTTCCTAAAGTTTTAGGAAACAAAAAGTATATGTTGGTTGGTACAGATTACTTCACTAAATGGGTCGAAACTGAACCCTTGGCTAACATCAGAGATGTAGATGTTAAGAAGTTTATTTGGAGGAATATTGTCACGCAATTTGGAACTCCCCGTACACTTGTCTCGGATAACGGACTTCAACTTGCTAGCAAGGCCTTTAGGCAGTACTGTTCAGACTTGGGTATAAAAAACAGATATTCCACTCAGGCTTATCCTCAAGGGAATGGGCAAGCTGAAGCTGTTAACATGGTAATAGTCAATGGACTTAAAAAGAGACTGGATGATGCAAAAAGAAAATGGGTAGAAGAATTGCCACATGTTCTCTGAACCTATCGAACAACGCCCCGACGTTCAACGGGGGAGACTCCATTTTCCATGACCTATGGAGCCGAGGCCATCATCCCTCTAGAAACTAGATTCCCAACGTTAAGGACCAGTACATTTTCCTTTAACAGTAACGATGGGATGTTGGAGAAAAGTTTAGATTTAATCGAAGAACGAAGGGAGAGTGCAATGGTCCAGTTGGCTTATTACCAGCATAAACTCAAGTAAGGCTATGATAGTAATGTGAAGTTGAGGCCACTAGCCGTGGGAGATCTGGTGCTGAGGAAAGTTCTGGGGACCACCAAGAATCCGGCTTGGGGAAAATTGGGGCTTAATTAGGAAGGGCATTATTGGATTACTTTAGTAGCCGGAATAGGGGCCTATTATCTGGAAGACCTAGATGAAAAAGCTGTACTTCATCCTTGGAATGTAAATAATCTCAAGAGGTATTATTATTAATAAAAGTATTCCAGTTTGAGTTTTTCTTTTAATTTATGTTAACCATGCATCCTTTTCCCACATTTTATGATATGAATTGAAGTGTTAAACAAAAACTAAGTTATGTCAGGTCCTCGAATCACAAACTTAGTGGAAATTAACACCCTATGATATGAATTGATGTGTTAAACAGAAACTAAGTTATGTCAGGTCCTTGGATCACAAACTTAGTAGAAATTAACACCCTATGATACGAATTGAAGTGTTAAACAGAAACTAAGTTATGTCAGGTTCTCAGATCATGAACTTAGTGGAAATTAATACCCTATGATACGAATTGAAGTGTTAAACAGAAACTAAGTTATGTCAGGTTCTTGGATTACAAATTTAGTAGAAATTAACACCCTATGGTATGAATTGAAGTGTTAAACAGAAATTAAGTTATGTCAAGTCTTCGGATCACAAGCTTAGTGGAAATTAACACCCTATGGTATGAACTGAAGCCTTAAATAAGACTCTATGAATATTATTTAATGCATAATTGAAGTACTGAAGACCCAATTTCATTCAACCTTTGAACTTTCTATAAAGTGTCAATTGATTAGAAAGAATACGTACGTATCCAAAATGTCTTCCTAAGTCCTCGCAGTATTAATGATTATCATCCATTTTTAATCGCCAATTAGTGATATTTATAAGTAATACTTCCCCATGCAAACAAAAGATAGTCGAAATGAACCCATCCAAATTACAATAACACAGTGAACGAGTACGAAAATAATATAAAGCAACAATAGCGGTAAGAAAATAAACATAGGAATCCTTACAAAATTTCTAATTAGATTACAAAACAAGTCCTATTTTTTCAATTTAAATTGGATCTTCGGGGCCTGGCTGGCTGGTTTGTCCGCCTTCGAGGTGGTGATTTCCTCTTTATCCTTAGAAGCTCCCCCAACTGGCAAGACCGTGGAAGCTAAATCCTGTTGAAAACTTTGGGAGGCCACCTCTACCTTAGAAGCAGTTGCAGTCTTGTCCGAGGAAACTTCTGGAGGGGCAATACTCCTTTTAGCTGGTTCTAGCTGGCCAGGAGGAGGAAGACTTGGAGGCAAAACCTCTTCATTGGGATTAACGATTGAGGGAGTGGCTTCAGCTTAATGGGTTAGAGGAGCTGAGGGGTGGATCGCCTTAGGATAGAATACATTCTCTGGCCTCCGTAACTCAGATGAAGCCTCAACCCCAGCTCGGTTAAGGGCCTCATCCCAAGTTTTGGCACAGTAGATGTAGCATACCACTGGAACCTCGGCTCTCAAAGCCTCCTCAGTCTCAGCTATACCGGCCTCATAGCCTCTCTGCTCAGCTTTATTCATTGCCTATTCGGCCTTGGTCTTTTTTTTCTCGGCTTCCTCCCTGGACTTTTTAGCTTGCTTCTTCAGCTTTTGGGTTTCCTCCAAGTGCTTCCTATGGGCTACAGACTGTTCCCGAGCCTTCTTCAGTTTGGCATTCGCCTCAGGCAAGTGGTTCCCCTGGTCCTCGGCCTGCTTTTGATAGCCTTCCAGGGCCGACTCAGTGCTCTTGCGAGCTTGTTCCTCAGCCAATAACTTTTTCTTCGCATCGGCCAAGTCCTGTACGGATTTGGACAAAGTCTATACAGCCATTGCCCGTTTCTTCCTTTCATCATCTAACTGATCAGAGCAGATATTGAACATCTCATCCAGCTTGAAAGTATTTTGGATAATCTGTATGGAAGAGGTTAACACTATAGTCAATAAAAGTACATATTAGTGAATAGTGATCACAGAAAGAAAAAAGAAAAGAGTCAGCTTCTTACCATGCCCAAGTCTCTTTTATTGTTGAGGATGAGTTCATTCTTCCTCACATTCTCTATTTCGGCCATATCTTTTAGGAGCAACAAGGCCTCCTCTATGGCCGAGGCTATGTGACACCCTATGTCGCCGTTGAAGTCTTTTATAGATGCGTCATCTCGTAAGGGCTCCCCGCCGTACATAGGTGCTGGCAACCATGCTTGTGGCTCAGGAAGTTGGGTATTAGGCCTCTTCTGGCCTCGCGGAGCTTGGTGTCTGATTTTTTGCTGCTTTGCAGCTCGTTGAGCATCTTTTTCGCGAGTAGGGCGAGACCTGCCAACGTCTACCACCTCCTTACCCTTCTACTCCCTGCGCCTTTTTAACTCGGTAGCATCAGGACGGGCTGGCTGAGGAGGCTGATGAGAAGGCTAGTAAGGAGCAGGAGGAGGAGACCTAGTGGGAAGAGATGGAGTCTGGGATTGTGTTGATTTTGCCGATGCACTCTTCCTAGGCTGACCTTCCATCAATTCCATCAAACTTCTTTGGGGTTTCCTTTGTATCCCCATCTCGTCAGGATCTTCTTCGGAGAGTATGGATTGATCAAAAATCCCAAAGTCGTCCGAGGAGTCAAAAAGTTCTACAACTTCTTCTTCTTCTTCCTCTATCTCTTCTACTTCCTCTTCTCTAAGGGTAAGTTGGGACGAAGAGGCTCCTACCGAGACGTTGGCCATGAAAAGGGGCTCGGTACGGGTTGTATCTTAGGAAAGTGGAACACCCTCTGGAACAATGAACCCCTTAAAGGCAACACTGATACGGTGAAGTCAAGGATCGCGGGCTCTGATCACGCACTTAGGTGCCTAGAAAGCAAATGATAGTGGGGTATTGCCGAGGATTAAATGTGCTGCCCGGAGTTGGCCGTCGGTTTCATTCATGTATATCTTGGCTTTCAATACCTTATCCAAGCTCCCCTGATTGACTAACCTAAAGTTGGGCTTTTTGTAACGTCTATCTGTAAGACCATTGAATTGGAGTGAAGCGTTGTTAGAGATAGGAATACCAAGGCTCAAAATAAAAAAATAAATAAATATATATGTACGTGTAAACCAAACGTTATGAATCTATGACTAAACTCCCACCTGGTACTCCTTCCACCGTGGGGCATGGCAGACTATCGTGCCATTCCCCAGAGAAGATAAGGAAATCCTCATTTAGGTTCTTGTTCAAAGTGGGAAGGCACTGAATCAACCTCACCTCAAGGTATCTCGACTTAAGATAATACCTCTGCCCAGTCAAGTGGTGGAGATTGTACACCCAATTCACGTCATGGTGGGTCAGTTTTAGGTCCATCCTCTCTTTCAAAGCATCTATACTTCCCAGGACCCTAAACATATTTAGGGCACACTGGGTAGGGGATAATATAAAGAAACTAAGGTAGCTCCTAGTAATACTACCCATGGGGATGGTCATCCCGCCTTCTATGAAGGCAATCATGGGAATAACCATTTCCCCTATTTGTCTAGCATCGACCCATTCCCCTTGGGCTGCGTACCTCATACCCACTGTAGAGGGGATCCTATACTTAAAGTGGAAATTTCTGATACCTTCCTCGGACTCAACTAGACATCGAAATGTACTTTTCTTTTTCCCCATTTTTCTAAAGGATTTAGTAAAGAAATTAATGAGTTTAAGATAAAAGTAGTAAAGATTTTGAGAAGACTTACAGGTTTAAAAGAGGGATCTCAGAGAAGATGTAATTATTTGTAGACGCCAGGAAAATGACGAAAAATGAGAAAGGCAGGTTCAGTGGATGAGCTCTAGAACTGTGTGGTCACCGAAGGTAAGAAAGAGAATTGATTTGAGAACGCCTTTATAGTCGTGTAGAAATTATGAGCGGTAAAATTCCCGCTCGTGAAAAGAGATAGGCCCTCTACCGTTTGATTTACATCTCACCATCGAACATGGGAGGCAAGGGCGTTGCCAAAATTTAATGCTGCCAAGATCGGGATGCTGAAGCGTCAGAAGCATGCCCCAAAACATGAATGGGTATGGGCTTATGACGTCAAAATCCATCTTTTCTCCTGAGGAGTCGAAAAGTAAGATTTTGTGGGGCTATTGTGGGGGCCGGTTAATCACTGAAATTATTAAAGTCAAGTTAATTGGGCCTGTGGCCCATCCAAGGATGCAAATCTGTCTGAGGAGGCCGGTATTAGATTGTAGGGGTAACCAAACGAAAGGAAGAGTGAATATCACAAAAAGTGAGTTCAATATTCATCCGAGGACAAAATCCTTCTCGGCAATATGAGTCTGAGGATGACCAGAACGCCACCTTGTTACAAACGTACTTCGGAACTACGTCACCACTAAAGGCGGGATAAGGGACCAAAGGTAAGAAAAAGAAGGCAAACAAATATCTATAACAATAGCTGCCTCTGCATTAATTGCCTCTCAACCAACTCTCTGGCCACATTAATGTGAAGATGATGCTTGAACAGTGATGAAACAGCCTTACAGCTGCTAGTAGGAAGTTCTAGAAGGTGTTAGATGGGACAGAAAGAGATCCCCTGAACCCAACCTACACGTGTGTGGTGAAGATGGTATGAAGAGGGCAGTATATAACATGAAAGAAAAGCATGTAGAGAGGGATCGGAACATTAAAAAAAAAAAAAAAACACACACACACACACACACAAAGAACATTCAGGAAAAAAGCTTAGAAGCCAAAGAACTGTGCTTGTTTTAAAGAAAAACTAATTGTTATATCGGTGCTAATCCATCTATAAATGTGAGGTTGAATCGTTTCACTTTTAAGAGTTAACCTAGTTCTTGAACACCCACGCTCTACAAATTTTATTTTTTGGGCCTTTAACGTACGAACCCAATACCAGTTTGGGATCGTTACAAATTGAGTCCTTACACCTACAAACCCTAAATCTCTAAACCTTCTTACAAATATCTAATTTTAATTTTTTTTTTCAACTGTACTACTCACTCTACTATATGATAGACTCACGCCCAATTCTCAAACTCAAAGTCTCAAACCGATTATTGCTCTCTCTCTCTCTCTCTCTCTCTCTCTCTCTCTCTCTCTCTCTCTCTCTCTCTCTCTCTCTCTCTCTCTCTCTCTCTCTCTCTCTCTCTCTCTCTCATGTCTTTAGTGAGTTTTAGAATTAAAGAAAACCGTTTTCTTGGTGTTTCAAAATTCTGCAGTAATTTTTTCTACATAATGTTTTTGTTCTATAAACTCTAGACCCATGTGCCATTATTAATATATAAGATATATTAATTGTTGATTAAGGCCACGGTTGTAGCTTTTGTCTTGTGCCATGTGTTTTTTTTGGTGTTTGTATTAGTGTTGGACACTGTCTACATATCTTGCAAGTGGGTTTATTGAGACAATTTATAAACTAGATCTGATTGGTATTGCTTTTAAAACTATTGAGGCATGATCATGTTTTGTAACTACTAATACTTAGATAGTTTTTTTGGCATAGAACTTGCACAAATGAAATTGGATGAGCTTGTCAAAGATGTTATGAATTTGGACATCAACAAAGAATCTATGAATGATAATCATAGTCATAATCAAGATTAGTCTACTGTTTGCTCCAATTCTTTCAATATTGATACTTAGCATTTGGCGAGTTCCAAGGATATTTCATTTTTGTTAAACTATGTTATTTTGAATTTTGGGTTGAAATGTGAGCACTTCTTTTAGAGTGTAAAGAACTTATTTTTAGATGAATGTTATATTTTTGTTGAACTATATTATTTTGAATGTGGATTAAAGACTTGAAGTGTATGCACTGCTTTTGAGATGTAAAAAAAATTATTTCTAGATGGATGTTATATTTAATATTATGTAGGTTGAAATGAGTTGTGTTACATTCGTGTCAACCTAACACGACTCGTTTATTAAGCGTGTCAAATGAGTTGGGTCAGGTTAACCCGCCTTATTAACGGTTCGAGTTAGGGTTGAAGGATCATAACACGATTATTAAAAGGGTTGGGTTAGGATTGAGCCATTTAATCGAATACCTCTACCTCGACACGACACGAACCCGACACACTAACCCAAATTGACACCCCTAATCGCACACGAGGGTATTAAAAGTAGGTTATCAAATAGGTGGGTTTGAGTTAGGAATAAATGGGTTGAGTACATAAAAAACCATTATAACCCATTTTACCAAATAATTATAACCCAAACCCAACCCAACCCAATTACTATAGGTAAAACCCAATCCACCGAATTACCCAATAATCAATGAATATATATATAACAAAAATACCACTAAAACCTCTAAAATTGCCAAAGTACTCTTGCATCTAAAAAATTACCAAAATTTCTCTAAAACTTGAAGATAATTAAAATGCCCTTAAAACCCTCTAAAATGACCAAAGTCAAAGATTGCACCAGAGTATGTAAATGTTGCACCAGAGTCAAAGATTGCACTGAACTCTAGCTTAGAAACATTGCTTCCCAGTTCCCACAGTTATTTGAGAGACGTTGATATGATAAAATGAACTGATAACAAGTTTTGAAGGACAAAATTAGTGCAAGTACGATGAGATTCAGGTTTAAAATAGTCTTCTTGCCAAAGTAATAAATAACCTTTCGGACAGTTTTTTCAATGTCGAGAAAGTAATGACTTACTTTGATTGCTCAGTGGTGAAAGGCGCTTCTTTTTGGTCTGAGTTGCCAGTATCTCCAAAAGTTATTCTCCTATAATCATGATTAGGTCCAAAACAGAGGGAGAAAGAATTTGGAACTACCCCATTTCTTGCTAAGGTGCTAGGAACTGATAAAACATTATTACCAAGTCCAAGTCGACCGTTTGGTGGTAAATTACCAGTTGGTGATGAAGGATTAGGAGTCAGATCTTGACTACAACTGCCACAAAATGACATGGTTTGATCTCAAGGGTCATAGGCAAATATATGAAAATTTGTTGAACAGATCTTACTACCAGTTAAAAAAATTAGTTGCAAATTCAATGAATAAGAAAATTAATGCTAGCCCATCGGTGATTGCGCCAAAAAAAAAAAAAATTTAAGAAATAGAAATCTTCTTTCCAACTTTTTGTATTCTAATTTACGCTCCACTACATTGCAGTTCAGCATGTTTTTTTAATTTTTTAAACTTTGATTATTTTATAAAAAAAAAATACGTGACAAATTGTTATTAATGAAGTATAAAGTAAAACACAAAAAAATGGGACATAAAATTTTTATTCATAGTGAAACTTTTTTTTCTTGTAATATCACCACGTGTCTAAAGATTTAAATATCAAGATCTCCAAATTAAAGCAAGACCTACTTCCAGTAAAGGGCATTTTTTCTCTCTTTTCCCTTCTTGCGTATGAGAAATAACCTTTTATTTATTGATAATTTTTCAATTGGACTAAGTGTACATTTGGCAAAATTTATTTTTATCAACTTATTTTACTATTAAACTTATTTTTGCTATTATTCATAAGTCGCATTATACTCTTTAGTACTATTCATGAATCTCACTATATTATTTCAGCTAATATTAATATTTATTTACAGTATTTTTAGCAAAATTATCGTCAAAGTACTGTAGGTAAATTTTGCTAAGGTCCCACTATATATATATATATATATATATATTTGGAGTTGCATTATCAGTCACTCCAGAATTTTTTTCACTTTAACTAACAATTATTTAATCTTAATCTCATTTTTTAAAAATTGATATCTTGAGGTATAAAATCAGTATTTTTATTAATTGAAAAGAATATTTCCCCCAAAGTTCTTGCAGCAAAGTAATGAAAAATGATAACCTACCCAAAAACTACTTTAGATTCAACTGATTTTGACTTATCGTCATCTGTAGTTAAATGCAAAATATCGTCTACTAAGATCCCAGAAGAAGAACTCGGTAAAATGGAAGAACCATATTTTATTTCATATGCACAATTGGTACTTTGTGAAGCGCATTTAAGTGTTACGCACAAGGTGCTGTTGCAAGGAACACTTTCACTTGTTGAAGACGAATTAGGATTGTAGATGTTCAATTCTATTACCTGCATGATAAAAAGATTTAGTGTTAGTGCATTTAATCTAACATAAATAAATGAATAATTGGAATATTTTTATTGATAATATAGTTTCATTAATTGTATAAAAAATGAAAATTTCATGTGTTAGTGAGGTCTTAATGGAGAGTTAACATTTTTAAATTTATAAAAAAAAAAAATAAAAAAAAATCCCTGCGTTAGTGAGGTCTTAATGATTTTATATTTGTGAGAATAGATCATTAGCTCTCTTTGAAATAGTTGGTTCTAGTTATTTCAACTGGTAAAATCTTTTATCGTCAAATAAGAGATTTAAGTTTTAACCCCGTTTACACAAAAACCAATTAGTGTCTTGGTCTTATGAAAAATGACAATAATTAAGAACAAATGCTATAGATTGAAACTCTACCTCTTAAAAAAAAAAAAAAAAAAATCTCTCCCCGTTGAAATTTACGATTTGACCCATTAGTAGATGTAAGTCAATTCCATCTAGTAAAGGTCAAGTAATTACTCTTCCTTCCACTATTAGGAATGGTTAAAGGGATCTGATGGGACAAAATGTTGGGTGGGTTTTTAATTCTTGGCCCCTGTCCCACTCCTGCTCAATGGTGGATTTTGTTTTTCCTGCCTCATTCTAGTAGACATGACCCACGAGTAAACGCCCCACCTTGCCATATTTAATTAATTATATATATATATATATAATTGTTAAAATTTCATAAATTAAATTAAAACTCATGAAATACTAAAAAAAAAAAGTTCTGAAGTTACAAACAGGGACGGAGGGAGACTTGAACTAGGAGTACTACTCTAACCACAAAATTTTCTATAACATTTTTGCAAACTATTATAATAGTAAATTTTTATTAGTTTGCATTTGAGCTCATCAGTTACATCGCATTTTTACTTACTAATAACCACTTACCACATTAATAATTTGTAAAAAAAATTTGTAATTCTAGCATTTTCCTCCTTTTAAAGGCCAGATCTGAAATCTAAAGCAAAATAAACAAGACTAAAAAAATTATTCGACAACAAAAATTACTAATAGTAAAGTTAAAAACAAATCAACCAATTTTATCTAAAACAAACAACTTGGCCTTATAAAAAAATTTTAAACAAAATAATTTTGTCCATCCTTGGATGCACGCACATAAAAAAAAAAATAAAAAAATAAAAAACTCATTAGCTATTAAACAACTGACCCGGAAGCTAAAACCACCACACACAACTAACAATAAAACTGCCACCCCTAACTTCAAATTCTGGCTCCGTCCCTAGTTACAAAATCTTCTCAAAGCATAACAATATAAAAATTCAAGTATTAAAAATAATAAAAATAATTCAAATATTACAATAAAACAATTAAAAATTTAAACTTTAAACTTTAAACTTTAGAACATAATAACATAGATTCGTTATTAAAAAAAAAAAAAACCAAAAACGTCATAAATTTAAATTTTGAAGGCTAAAATAGATTTTTAAATTTTGTTTTTATAAATATCAATGATGCGGGTATAGGGCAAGTACGAGGGAAACAATTAAAACAAACATTAAATAAATAAAAAATACATCCCGCTTTCTCAGTGTCTTTGAATATTCAAAATCTATAAGAAAACAAGATAGAAAAAATAAATAAATAAAATTTTTAATCAGAGAGAGAGAGAAACATTTATTGTTAATTTTTTTTTTTCTATAAAAAATTAGACAAATTTAGTATATGTAATCATTTAGTCTCCTTCACATATGATAGAGGAATTTTGTGTAAAAGTAGTAAAATATAAAGATAATTACATAATAAATCATTTTTTAAAATTTTCTCTTTTTTTTTTTTCTTTTTTTTGCTGAATAAATTTTTATTTCTTGCAAAACAAAGAGATACAATCTAGATTGGGCCTGTGACCATCTCGATCCATAGCTTGACTAATCAAAGGCGACAGATTAGAGATGGGTACTGGCCCATTCCAATTCAGAAGGGCAGCCCATCCAGCTAACAGATGAGCGGCTACATTACCTTCCCTGCAAACAAAAGAAAATTTTACATCATCAAAGCCTTTAGCTAAATACAAAATATCCTCCACCATAGTCTTAATGCTCCAATGAGGCGTTGCCACTTGATTTCTCAAAGGCTCAATAACATTCCAAGCATCACCTTCTATCACAACATTCTTAAAACCTGCACCAGCTGCTTTTTGAATAGCCAACAAGGCTGCACTAGCCTCACTTAATAACGGACTTCCTGGAATCCTTTGCTTTGCCCATGCAGCAACATAGAAACCTTCTTGATCTCTACCCACTACTACCACTAAGGTTTTTCCTTCTCTAATTGCAACATTAAAATTCAATTTTATCCAACTAGGTGGAGGCGGTGACCAAGTATAATCCTTAGAGGAATGTTTACACTCCAACTTCCAAGCTTGCTTGTGATCCTCAAAGGAATTGCACACCTACCTTGCAAGCTTAATAGGGGCCATTTTGATTCCCTCCACCTGAGCTTTATTCCTGCACATCCAAACATGATCACACATAATTGTTGCTAATAATTGGAACTCTTTAGAAGCTTCATCATCTAGAGCCAGAAAAGATTTTGGGTTAATAATCAACTTCACCCAATCTACTATGGATATAGAATCCAAAGTATTTAGCCTTAACGGCCATGGGCTTAGAAGCCAAACTTGAGCTGCCCAGTCACAACGCAAAAATAAATGCTCCAAAGATTCTGGAGACTTTCCACACAAGTGGCACTCAATTGATGGGAGGGTAAACCTTCTATTTAGAATTGAAGCTATAAGGAGGATTTCCCAAGCCAATTTCCACAACAAGTTTTTAAGCCTAGCATGAATTTTCATCTTTCACAATACCTTCCAGTCCATACCTTGCATCACAGGGTGACAGATAGAAGATGGAGTTCTAATAACATTATAAGCCAATTTCACAGAAAATTCACCTGAGGGATTCAAGCACCAAAAAACTTGATCGTTGACTGATTGTTGAGAGAGGTGAATGCTGAGGATTCTATTGACTGTTGCTGGCTCAAAAAGATCTGAAAGTAAACCCCCATCCCATTGTCTTAAGTCCTGGTCAATCAAGTCAGCCACTAAATAAGCTTCCCGAGTAACTCCACTTCGAACTTGAGGGATTAAGCTAGGCTCATTTGGAATCCATGGGTCTTCCCATATCCAAGTGTTCAAACCATTACCGATCCTATGCCATAATCCTTTTTTAATCACTTCTCTACCACCAAAAATACTTTGACAAGACCATGACGCTGCTTTTGGCACAGACATTCTCATAAACTTTTTACTTCTTACATATTTCTTATTGAACACTTTGACCCACATCTTATCAGCATTACTTGCAACCTCCTAAGTCATTTTAGCTACTATGGCTTTGTTCATATCTTCTGTTTTCTTGATGCCAAGCCCACTAACACATTTTGGGGTACAAATCGAATCCCAACTCTTGAGGCAGCAACCCTTTTTATTTTCCTCTTTATAGCCCCACCAGAAATTTCTATTCATGGCATCCAATTTCTTACAAGCTTGTTTTGGAAGGAGTAGTGATGAAGCTTGATATGATGGAATAGAGGAAGCCACAAAAGAAATTAGAGTAGTTCTACCTGCCTGAGAAAGAGTCTTCATCTTCCAACCCTGCAACCTTTGCCTCACTTTATCAATAATCTCCTCAAAAGCAGCTCTCTTATCTCTACCTAAAGCCATAGGAATGCCCAAGTATTTTTCTTTTCTATTGGACCACTGTATTCCAATATAATTTGCCAACTGAGTTCTTACTCCTTGGTTCACATTTTTGCAGAAAATTATCACTGACTTCCAGAAATTCACCTTTTGATTAGACCAATCAGAATAAGTGTCTAAACATGCTTTGATACTCCCCATGTTCTCCACATCTGCTTGAGCAAAGATAAACAAATCATTTGCAAATTGGAGATGGGTAATTGGCATCAGATTAGGAGCTAATTTTTATCCAATAATTTTGTTATTTACTGCTTCTCTCTTAATAAGTCTAGTAAGGACTTCAGCTGCAAGGATAAATAAAAAGGGAGAGAGAGGATCACCTTGTCTCAACCCTCTTTTGGGCTTGTAGAAGCTAAAAGGGTTGCCATTAAGAAGAATTGAAAATGATGTTGTGGTAACACACTACATCACCCGCTGAATCCATATACTTGGAAACCCAAAACCACAAAGAACTTTCTCAAGGAAACACCACTCCAATCGATCATACGCTTTCTCCATATCAATTTTTGATCCCATCCAACCTTTTTCCCCACTTTTCTTCTTCATGTCATGGATAATTTCTTGAGTGAAAAAGGTATTCTCTTGAATTTTCCTTCTTGGAATAAAGGCTGTTTGCCATGGAGAAATTATTTTAGGAAGAACCAACTTTAATCTGTTGGCCAACAACTTAGATATGATCTTATACAAAACATTACATAAGTTTATTGGCCTAAATTGAGAAACCATCGCAGCATTATTCCCTTTAGGAATGAGAACAATGAAGGAATGGTTTATTTCTCTCAACATGTACCCCCTTTGAAAAAAGATAGAAATAGCTTCAATAACATCACCTCCTATTATATTCCAGTAAAACTTGTGGAAGTGGGCTGACATTCCATCAGGGTCTGGTGCCTTATTAGAATTCATGTTGAAAACAACATCTTTAATCTCCTCTGGAGTCGGGATTTTTGTAAGCATCTGAATATCCTCCTCAGACAAGCTTGGACATATCAAATTTTCCATGTTATCAAGGATTGAGGGGTTAGACGTTTCAAACAGATTTCTAAAAAACCTTTCAAAGCATCTTCCAATCTTCTCTCTCCCCGAGACCCAAGAACCTTGCTGGTTTTTAATAAAATCAATTGCATTCTTGCGCCTTCTGATTATGGTGGTGAGATGGAAGAATTTGGTATTCAGATCAGCTGCTAACAACCATTTTATTCTAGCCTTTTGCCTCCACAAATTTTCCTCCCTTTGGAGCCATTCTTGAAGCTCCATATTAATGCTCGCTTCTTTACTTAAATTTTCTTGAGTTGGATCTTCGCCTTGAATACATCTCAGATTCTCCCAACATTTCTTTATGTTTTGATGGATATTCCCAAACCACTCCCTATTCCATATTCTGAATTCTTTTTTCACCTCTTTGAGCTTTAGGCAAACTTTGAACAACGGGGAACCTTGAAAAATAACATTCCAAGCTTTCTCAACTACAAACCAACTAGACTCATCCCCGGTCCACACCTCTTCAAATTTAAAAGGCCATTTAACCGATCGATGCTCTCCTTCTGTAAATAAAACTATGGGGGAATGATCAAAGCTTGAAGAAGGTAAATTAAGAACAGCAACTCTTGGAAAAATCAACCTCCATCTATCATTCGCAAATGCTCTATCAAACCTTTCTTTAATATTTGCTAATCCCTCTCTCCCATTAGACCAGGTATAAGGATTGCCCAAGAAATTGATATCAATGAGCCCATTCTTTTCAATTACCTCATTTGGGCCACCACTAGATGAGCTAGCCACCGGATTACCCCCTTTTTTATCAACCTAGGAGAAAACATGATTGAAATCTCCAATACATAACCAACCTCCACCAAAAGCCTCACCAACCTTTTCTACTACTTCCCAAAAAGGACCTCTATTATTCCTATTTGGAGGACCATACACAAAAGAAATAAGCCATAGCTCATTCAAAGGGTCTGAGAAAACCAAACCATTAATCATATTACAACATTTGAAAGTAATTTCTATATCAACACCATTTTTCCAACCCACTACAAGCCCACCTTTCTTTCTCTAGGATCAACAGAATCTATATCATAGAAACCCAAAGACTTCAAAAAACTACTGCATTTACTAATGGAATTTTTGTTTCAGATAGGATCAACAGAATCAATACTATATGCATATATTTGCATGCACGTGTGTAGATATGACTGTCAAATGCAAATTTTATTTCCTTTCTGTCAAATCTGGCTCCGCACTCTAGCAAATAATAAAATTCAAAGTAAATAATATACCTCTTTTGATGGTAATGATAAGTTGGCCTTGCAACCAGCATTACCTCTTTTACAACCGCACGGTAACCAGAACAAAGGACTGCCTGTGTCTAAAGTCCACCAAAAATGATAAACTTGGTGTCCCCACAGAAACATTAGCATAATAGGCACTGAAATATTTAGAACATGGATGGGGGTGGTGGTTAGTACAAAAGTACAAAAAGAAGTGAATTTAAACGAAGCATTTCAATGGTAACCAAGAACCTAAAAAATTGAAATATTTTCATTTAGGGTTTCTTTGAAGATCAATAACTATCTCACCTATAAAATATATATAATTCAAGATTTTGTATTACAAAATTAGGTATAGAAAATGAGTTTATAGATCGAATAATAACAAACATCTAATTGATATGAAATTTAGTATGTGTGTTTAGAAAATAAGGAACATACAATTTAATAATAAGAATTTTAAAATATTAGTCTTATTAAAATTTATTAAGTGGTGTAAAGTTACTTAATTATATTAGTTGTAACTTTTATAGTAAGACCACTATTAGAACCAAACAATATATATAATAGGACCACTAGCTAGTCATCTTATAGTAGGACCACTGGTCATCTTCTTTTGGGTATAAAAAGACGAAATAATTAAGTTGCGTTTTTGCTTTTGAGAAGTATATCAGGCATACAGATACTACTTCATACTTTCTTTAACATGATAATAAGACCAATAGACATGAATGGATTTTTTTTTAAAAAAAAAAAAATCATGTTAACGGGTGCCTCAATTATTAATAAATTACTTTTTTAGAAAAAATTGATACCACTTTTAAGAAATTTAAAAAAAAAATTATCAAAATATTAATTATTTTTTCTCTTTTCCTATAAAAATGATTCATAAAAAAATGCAGCCTTTGTTAATCATACCCATACAATGGCAAAAACATGGTCTCGTTTCCATTGGCGAAAGTGGGTTGCGATTGGTTGTTATTGGCAGCAAGGTGATGTCCTCGGATTATGTGGTCATGGCGGGCCATAGCAGCATACTACTCTACGCTTCCTTTCTCTGGAAGCCCATTAGTGCCAAGAATTTCTTTAATCGTATCTGAGAACCGGTGGTGAATGTCAAGCCCAAATGTCCCCAAACCGTAACAGCTCTGGGAACTCAAACCTTGTAGTTGTTGGGTGCGTGGCACAGCCCACTTGCTTGTCACATTAGTCAAAGTTCAATTAATGTGCTTGCTTCCTCAAGCCCACAAAATCAGATTTTGGTTTAATGCAATGCTGATGCAAGGAAGCCATATCTCTTAATGAGATTTGACTTAGGTGTGTGGGACACGCTGAAACTGAAAAGAGGAAAAGAAAGAAAACAGAGGTGAGCCGAAGCAAGAGTCATTCGGTCATTGTGAGAGAAACACAAGTGAGAGCTTCAGCTTGAGAAGGTGCAGTCCGTATGAAGAAATAGAGAGAAATACAGTGAGAGTGTGAGAGAATGAAAAAGAAATAGGAGACATTTTTCTTTGCTCAAGTTACATACAAAGAAGATAAATTGATGGAGATCTCAGAGTTTTTGAGTGCTACAACCATGGAGAGTTGGAGTATTCAGAGGAAGATTTTGCTACTGATTTTGTGGTGAGATTGTATTTACTCATTAAGATTTATTTATTGTATATCCAATTTATTGTGGACTGCTAAACTTGATAGTTGTAATCTCAATTTCATAGTGGATATTTTTCGAAACTACCCTATGATAAGATTTGGTGTTCTTTTGTGATTGTGTTTATGTGGTGCTTGCTGGAATTTTTTTGTTTCCATAATATTGCTATTGCTTGATAGTCATTAATCTTAATTCACACATAGACATAGACATAGAGGGGATTAGGATTTTTCCCCCACAGTAGTAACAATAGCAGTAGCACGAGTGATGCGGAGGTGAATGAATATGAACAAGTAGTACAAGTTGAAGAAGCCCAAGCCATAGCCTAGCTAGAAGGTTTTTGAAGAGAGAAAAATGACATGTCTCAAAAGGTTTATTAGAATTGAAAAGAGGAATGTAAAGATATTAATAGGGGAATGAGTAGCTACTAGCAAGGAAGTAATTAACCCTTAAAGAAGAAGAAGAAGAAGAAGAGGGATTCTTTCATAGGTGAAAGTCAAAGGTTCATTCACCATTTCACGTATTTTTCTAAGGGCTTTGCTAGGCGCACATTCGAAATGCACGTATGACCAGGACTAGTCATCGCCCAAAGCCGAATAATGTGAGAGCACGACAAATCACACAACTTTTGTCACAATTTTACCATGTGACGAGTGTTGGTGTAGGTGTGTGTTCCAAACACTTTTATTCTTCTTTATTTTCTAGCCGTTGGAAATTTATGAGTAAAATAGCCGTTGGGCAATTATGAGAGAAATAGCCGTTGGGCAATTATGAGAAAAATAGCCGTTAGGCAATAATTGATAATATAGCCGTTGAGCTTTTAAGGGTTATTAGCAACCAATAACTATAGACTATTATCTTCATAAGTAGCCTATATAATACTCATCATAACACACTTTCTAAAGAGTCTTTTTTACTACTCTATATTTTAGAAATACACAAGTCTACTATCCTTCTCTCCCACATATTTTTTCTACAAGAATATTTGTTATAAGGAAAGGCAATAGAGGGTTGTTCTTAAACCTTTTGTGAGTGGAAGTGCGTACATCACAAAGGTCGACGCTATAGTCTAATCTTGGGGGGTTGTTTGGCTAAGAGAACCAATCGTACCAAGTTTTACTTTGGGTGGCACGAATCAACCTTTAAGGACAACGCTTTCGCAGCGTGATCCTATAGCATTGTGAGATTATTCTAAAATCCTTTTTTATTTTATGTTCTTGCTAATTATTTGGGATATTATTTTTTGTATCAAAACTTGTTTATTCACTAAAATATTTCCATAAACGAGTTGTGCAAAATAGACTTAAAATCTATATCCAAACACTTGGTGGGGCTGGTCTACCCATGTGTGCAGTGCGCAAGAGTTGGTCATCACTCATCTTTCCCAACCACCTTCAAGCAATCTCCATGGAAAACCCGCAGTTCAGACAACAACGATGATGCCGTCCACAAACACAGCAACATATGCAGAAGCTTTTTTCAAAATGTTGACCCCAGTTAACACAAAAGATTTCAATTTAAGGTATATCATTAGAGCCGAATTAAGCTTGGATCTGAGACTGATGTAACTTGAATCCTTCATATTACAACTTATTTCTTGCCCTCCAAATGAGCCATGACACCATTATTGCCCATTCCATTATTTCGCTGCAACTCAAAGACTCCATTACACCTATTGTTAGGCTGAAAAAAATTTACTTCATTTGTGCATGTAGCTTCTGTAATATGCCTCAACATAAAGCCCACACGCTTCTAGCAAATGGATAATCCCAAAAAATGTACGTTGTAGTCTTGATGCAGAAAGCAGAATGTTTTAAATTAAAATATGATCACAACCTTAGGTAAAATTATATAGGGCAAAAGTTAGGTATAGTACTTAAGGGTTATTCATAAGGTTTCCATCTTAAGATTCTACCACATGAATTTTTTCTCATAGGATGGAAGTATATTTTTTAGTTAATTAGACACATGACTAAATTTTTAGAAGAAAACCTAATAAACAGTACTTAAGAAACTATACCTAAATTTTTTCCAATTATATAATCTCCAATGTACGTTGTAATCTCTAGTTGTATATTGTATAAATGTTTTAAATTATAAAAATTGCTATAAAGGGGTTATTTTTTATTAGTTGTATATTGTATAAATGTTTTAAATTATAAAAATTGCTATAAAGGGGTTATTTTTTATTTGGTATACATGTTAACCTAACGTATTTTAACCAAATGGGTTGTGTTGACTTGTGTCAACCTTAACAGGACCTATTCATTAAATATTTTATGCAAATTGTGTTACTTAATAAATGTGTCGTGTTAGGGCTTAGGAATCTTAACGCAATTAAAAAATGTGTCTTATTCATGTCAATTTTATAGTTGAATACTTATGAGTTGACAAGACATGAACCCAACGCATGTGTGTACAAATTATCAACCTTCTCTAAATCCCATACTACCTAGCTCCTTTGGTGGACCACATAGCATTGACCACCAAGTCCAATGGAATTTCCTTTCTTCCCCTCGTTGACCCCACCATGCAATTCCTTGCCCCTAATGCTTGTAAGTCATTACTCCATCCTATTTGGAGCTGGAAACATGTAATTGAATAAAGGATCTGGTTAATGTATACCCTTAAGACATACATTAACAATATATTTTAAGAAAAAAAAATTGAGAATTGAAAAAGCTGTTAAAAATTTTGAGAGCTTTTTTAATTCCCGATAAAAATTTTCTAAAATGGTTTACTAACGTATTTCTAAGGACATACGTTAGTAAAACCCTTGTATAAATAGGAATGGACTGAACCATGGCTTTTATCAATATTTCTCTTCTTGCCCTTGATAGTGTCTTTTCCTGCACGTATAAAGTTTTCTCACCACCTTATGCTTTAACCCATAAATGTCCCTTGTATTTATTTTATTTAGTTATTTAATTATCCACCATAGCTAGAAGCCTCAAATGTATCGTAATAAGTTGTGTCATTGTGTAAATATATTCCAAGAATATAACGTATTGCTACTTTGACCTCCTCTTTAGTATTGGTTCAGAGCACTGGACCTAAGCGGTATCATGGTACTGAAAAAGAGAGTAATCTTAGCTTGGTTCACCTTTTGGCCAAATTCAACTATTACTAACCATAACAGTTTTTAACTAGCAAGTAGTGACCTTCTCTTTAAGAGACGTGGTTTCCTATTGTGAACATAAATTTAAAGGGTCAGGTTAATAATAAATATATAATTTGTTGATATGTTTTTGTTGCCGTTATCTTTCTTCTTCTTTTTTTTTTTCTTTTTTTTTTTTAAGAGAGTTTTCATCAGACTATAACACCAATTGGTTTTTTGTATAGGTGGCAATTGAACCCTAGATCTCTTATTCAATCATCAAAAACTTTACCAGTTACTATTATTTGGTTCATGGATATTAATGAAAAAAACAATTACATAGTAGTTATGTCATTTGGAGAATTTGCTATTGAAACAAATATTAACCAAA
Organism: Quercus lobata; assembly: GCF_001633185.2. NCBI lineage: Eukaryota > Viridiplantae > Streptophyta > Magnoliopsida > Fagales > Fagaceae > Quercus > Quercus lobata. Next base: position 51,721,587 of record NC_044909.1, read on the forward strand.
TAGAACACAATTTATTAGTCGCAATTATTGAACACTCCAACCTTCATATTAACGATTATTGAAACCATGTATTTTCCTTCAAATAATATTTATTCAAACAGCTACCTGTTGGATATTTTTATATAAAAAAAAAAAAAAAATCATATTTATTTTAATACTCATTTATGCGAATTGAGAAAACCAATTATCTCTTAATGTCAGATACATTGATTACTAAATTTTGAAATTCAAATTTAATTCAAAATTTGAATAGCTATTGTCAATGGTTTTTAATTAGAAATTTTCTGAACATTAACGTTCTATTAATACCATCATTGCCAACATATTTGGTTTTATTACAAGTATAAACTTTCCATTCTAAACGTTCGTTTTGTATTCAAACGTTCTTATTTGAATATGATATGGTAACATTATATATGGAAGGTTTTTCAACACTTAAATGTATAACTATTGCTGAATTTTTTTATAATATAATAAGTTACCACATATATACACAAGTGTTTACCATTTGGTTTAATGGAAAGTCAAAACAGATGGCTATATTTATGTATATTCTGAAATTGTATTAAACGGATTGGCATTCAATTTTCAGCCACCTTATAGGCCATCAATTTCATAGCATTATGACACTTTTCTTTGTTCCCAACGTACAGATTGAGATTTTGGCAAAGACAATATTTGATGTCCGGTTTATATATATATATATATATATATATAGAAAGAAAACTATTGCTAATATATATTAATTTCAATAACTTTATGACCATTTAATTGATATCAAACCCTTTTGATTCTTTGGCTAAGAACAAGTTACATGTCCAGCTCTATATATATGGAAAGAAATAAAAGTTTCAAAAACACATTACTTTTTTGAATTACAAAGCTATAGACTTTCAAAAACAATTTTTTATTGTTCTAAACACTATCTATTGCTTCTTACTATTCACAAAAATATTTTATCTTTTTTACTAAATTTTTTGGTAAAAAAAAGTACTATAAAGAGCTTATATCCTACGAGCAGTTTAGGCTCGTAAGGATAATTATCAAAGGTGGATAGACTGCTGTATCCTGAGAACAACGTGTAGAAATATTTTGTCTAACTACATCGAATATACCCTAGACGGCACAATTTATTTCAAGACAGTAACTTAGTTTACGTCTCATTTCCGCCACCTCTTTTAGTAAAATTATATTGTGTAATTTTCAAGGAAAAGTCATGTAATATCTCTACTATATTTCCAACAATCAAAACCTCAACGCAAGAAAAAAAGAAGCCACCAATGTGTCCAGTTTGGGTGAATGATTGGCATGATCAGAAAACCTCACCTAATAAAAAGAGAATCAAACAATGGCAAAGAAGGAAATAAGAAGCATAATGAGGGCGTAAGTAAAGGAAGAGACTGTTTTGGGCTGGTAGTTGGAGACTGATGGGCTGTAGCCACCTGGGAAAACCAAGTCTCATCAGTCATTATAGACACTTAAAGAATCAACATAGAGAAGTAAAAATTGAACATTAAAATTCAATCAAGAGAGTTGAATTGCATATACTTACAATTAGATGCCTTCCAACCTATTACTGTCTTCTCACGATTGAAAACTATGTCATAACCAGTCATGAAGTTTACTGCAGTATGACAATAAACAAATTCATAATTTAAAAGTGGCAATTTCTCAATTTAAACATTTTTTTTTTTTTTATAAACCTCAATTTAAACATGGTAGGATACATAATGGCTTTCAATGATATTGTAGGCTAAGAAACCCAAGTGATGGGGGTTGTTTAACGATGGCAATCTCGCAATTTATACATCATTAAATTACCAATATTTCCAGGTTTTCCGAAAATCTAACTTGGCAACAGTTGTTGTGTTAGGTTCTAAGACTTAAGGAACTAATGCATTAGAATTTCAATTTGTATTATGTTGGCAAACCATGATCAAAACATGTAGTCTAGGTTTAGGTTTGCTCAAAGTATGTTTATTTGTAAAATTGGAATCAAGTGATTGCAAAATTTATTGGACTAAATTTGCAACGCTCGATCGACAAAAATTAGACTCAATCGATCGAACCTTGTGCAGATTAATTTTTCTGCAGAATTTCCAATTTAGCCCAAGCCCATATGACGTGTAGGGTTTTATGTTTTACTCTAAGTATAAAAGGAAAAACCCTAGCTACGTTATAGAAGTCTTTGATGTGCCTAGTGTGTTGAATCTTTTTTGAGATCTAGAGGTGTTTACCTTCATACACACTTAGGGTTATCAAGATCAAGATTCATGTCAAGAACTTGGTGATCGTTTCAGTTGCTACATAAAGAACTTTCAAGAAAATCCAAAACCTTTGAGTGGAGTCTCAAAGTCACAAGTAGGAGAAATTGTGGTTGCTGTAGAAAAAAAAAAAAAAAAAAAAAAAAAAAAAAAAAAAAAAAAAAAAAAGTAGTCTGTGGACTCGGAGCTGTCACATAGTCGTAGTAGTAAGTTTTCTATTCGAGGTAACAATAGGATGTTAGTGGTCTAAGTTCTATTGTACAAACTCCAATTCTTTCATAGTGGATTTGTTTTACCTTGAGGATAGTTAGGTTAAATCCTCCCTAAGTTTTTTACCTGTTTAGTTTTCCTGGGTCATCATATCTTGTGTTATTTATTTTTTCACTACTTTACATGATATGATTGTTTTGTTTTAACCTAGATCTAAATTATAAACCTAAGTATTCACTTGGTTAATTAATTAGGTTAAACAATCTATTTTACAGGGGTCTAAAAACGTACAAGTTGTTTAACGATGCAATCACTAAATGAAAATAAAGTTTTTTTTTTAGAATCAAATGAAAATCATGTTAATTTGTTAATTCACGTGCAAATTTTTAATGTCTTATTTAAGACATTGATAGCAGCCAACCAGCCACTTTTTAGTTTTTATGTCAACCTCTTGTTAATAATGTCTTAAAATATAAACTCTGTAATCTCCAAATTAGATGCTAATGAATAGGTTTCTTGGCATAATGATTTTTAATCATCATGTCAAAAGGTAGATTTAACTAGGATGGGAGGTAAATGATTTTAATGCTTTTTTTTTTATAGATTCAAGTTTCTCTATCACTAAGAAAGTCCGGTTTACTCCAAACTTCTCTTAGGTAGTAGAATTTTTGGCCCCTTCTTGTAAGGCTTGTGGTACCTAGGGTAACACTTGTACTCTTAGGCTTGTGGTTTTTTTTTTTTTTTTTTTTTTTTTTAGGGTTTACGGGAAACACAAGTGGAAGAATTTCTTTCTCTATTATTGACCTTTCCCTCAATTTTCTTTGAAGTCTATTCTTATGGATGCTTTAACAAAACGCTAGAACAATCTCTCCCTCAATGATCGTGAGGGCGGTAAGATGAGTCTGAACAAGGAAAGATGTTCTGCGGAATTTATTTTAGCAATGAAGTTCTTGACTAGCAGAGCTTTGAACATGGGGGCTATTATCGGGACTTTTACTCCGTTGTGGAAAGCAGTGAGTGGGTTTAAAGTTAGGAATGTAGGGGGACCATATTCTTTTATTTGTGTACAATAATAAAGAAGTGGTTGACAAGATTCTCAAGGGTGAACCATGGAGCTTTGATAAAAATTTGATAGTCCTTCAAACTTATGGAAATCACTCACCTGTCAAGGGGTTGAAATTTTCTAAGGTTTCCCTTTGGATTAAACTTCACAACATTCCCATTTGTTTTATGAATAGAAGGGAGGTGGAGGATCTCTGTTCAATGATTGGGGAAGTTGATAAAACTACTAACATTGTCGAGATGGAAGGCAATGGTTTTATGCGTGTTAGGGTCACGATTGACATAACTCTTCCTTTATGTCAAGGTAGGATTATCTATTTGGAAAAGGGTTTTGAGGATTGAGTTACATTCTGAATGTTCAAATAGTGTGTAAAACACCTTGAACGTTTAGACCCCTAAATAACAAATTACCAATTCAAGCTTATTATCAAACAATGTATGTGCGGAATATGAACATAAGCTTAAAACATAATTGATAAAACAATCTAAACCAAATAAAATCACATCCACAGCAGAAATTAAATGGCAAAGATTAAGGGAAGAGAGATGCAAACACAAGGACAACAAAACTATGTGTTATCGAAGAGGAAACCGAAGCCCTCGGCGTAAAACCTCTCCGCTGCCCTCCAAGCGGTAAATAATCCACTAAATAATGTAGTTGGGATACATGAACAGCAGAAGACCCTCCAAGCCTAATCTACCTAGTGTACCTAAGCCCTCCAAGCTCCTACTCCAACGAGGTTGCGTCGAACATTTGTCTTCTTTAGCTTACTGAATTCTGCTATAAACCATAGCATCAACCAATATAAAATTAGTCCCTTTCTAACTACTTCCCAAAGTACCAGAAAGCCTTCTCACAGATATGGGTATGGTGAGAAAATGATTTGGCTAAAAACCTCTCAAGGATGTAACAATGGAGAGGAAGAGAGTAGAGGAATTTGAAGAGTTTCTATGTGAAAATTGTGGATGAGTCAATCTTGGTTTTCTCTAGGGTTTCTCTCTCAAAATTCTCTTTGGAAGCTCTCTACATTTCGTGGGTATAAGGGGTATAGATACTAGGGTGAGAGTGGAATGCGAAGAGTCAGTTTTTCAAAACAAAGCTGGCTGGTAGCTTGGTCTCGCGACTTGACTGAGCCGTGAGTTCCAACCGCGAGGTAACTGAATGGCCAAACTGGACTTTTTGTCCTGTAGTGCTACAGCTGGCATGACGATTCAGTTTTTCTGCATGCTTGGCACGTGTGCACCTTCTGACGTCTTGCAAGCCGCGAGCTACCCAAAAAATCTAGTCGCGAGTCCCTGCTTCTTTGCACAATCTTGAGCATTTCTTCACACTCTCTCACGCACTATCCTTACATGATTCTCACTTAAATGCAGGGTTACAAATTGCAAAAATATAAGAAAATTTTGCACGGAATAAAGCCAACAAGATGGTTGATAAAATTCAACCTTACACGTTCAAATATGAGTAGCTCCTAAACATTTGTTATTGGTGCGGTCATCTCGATCAGAATGATAGGGATTGTGAATTATGGATTGAAAGTGAGGGCACTTTGACTACTAATAATCAAGCTTATGGGCCATGGATAAGAGCATCTTATACTCCTAATCCTCGTAGTTCAGTGATAGTAGTTCCAGGGTTTTACAAAGCACGGAAGAAGAAGGTCCCAGCAAACAAAAATTGTGGTATTCCGATACCTACTCTGGTGGTGGAGAGTCCTATAAATCCAACTCCAGATGATCAGTTTCAAAATATGGATACGTCAAATTTTGTGGAAGTAGTTAGGCTTGAATTCTCTCGCTTAATGACTAAAAATCTGGACTTACACGTTTTGGGGGACTCGCTTGGGGGCAAAATCAAAGGATATTGAGGATATGTCTAGCCTAATTATTAGGGATATAGTAGTACAAGGAGATTTCCAAAATCGGAGAATTGCGGAAATTGATTATGAGCTCCATTTATTTGAAAAGTCAGGTATGTCCTTTCTATCACGTGCCCCTATTAAAAATTTGCCCTTAACACATGCCCCCCCCCCCCACTCCCCCCCTCTGTATTACTATATAGCACAATCTCTGAGTCACTCAAACCTGTGGGGAAAAAAGAAATAAAAGCAAAGTGGACTTGGCTTGCTCAACCAGAAACAATAGCTAGAATTACGATAGAAAAATTGGTCCTCTCAAAATGAAGTGGTGGTGAAGAAGTCTATGATAAGTTACCCATTAAACGTAGAGCAGTTTCTCCTCAAGACAAAGATAACTCTCTTTTATTGGCAGCAGCTGTTTCTCAGCCCTACTAGGACCAATAAGTCTCCTCTGTTGGAACTGTCGTGGGCTTAGAAACCCTTAAATGGTTTAGGAGCTCGGAGATTTAATTCAGGCAAAATATCCTACAATCGTATTCGTTGCCGAGACATGGCAAGTTGAAGCTAGGCTAAATTTTTTTTTGAAGAAGTTAGATTTTGGATTAATGCATGTAGTGTCAAAAGCAACTCGAGCGGGTGGTTTAGTTTTGTTGTGGAGGCAGTGTGAATTTTCAGGTTGTTTCTTCATCTCTAAACCATATTGATGCTCTTGTTAATGAGGGGAAGGAAAATACTTGGCAGTTTATAGGCTTCTATGGTGCTCCCGAAACTCAAAATCATTCGACTTCATGGGACCTTCTCCGTAGTTTGAATTTTAGATTTCAATTACCATGGTTATGTGCGGAAGACTTCAATGAAATTTTAAAATCTCATGAAAAATTAGGGGGTCGGCTAAGGCCAACTCAACAGATGCAGGAGTTTAGAGTTGTCCTGGATGAATGTAGCTTTAGGGATTTAGGGTTTGTGGGTAATAGATTCACTTGGAGTAAAAATTTTGTAGGTGGAATAACAGTTTGGGAAAGACATGATTGAGCATTGGCAACCGATGAATGGCTGTCTCTATATCCAACTACGAAGGTATCACATTTGGAGTGCGGTTTTTTAGACCATAAACCTAAAATTATACATCTCCTGGGTATACCAACTCACCGACAATGCCCTTGGTAGTTCAAACATATATGGCTACAAGATCAAGGGTGTCATTTTACTATTGAATCGGCCTGGAAACCGGTTACACAGGTACGGTATCCATTGGTTGCTGTTAACGAAAATTTGACCAAGTGGAAATCAATGTTACAATTCTAGAGTCGGCATTCTTTTGGTAACATTACAAAATAGCTTATCGATTTCCGGAAGAGATTGAAACAAGCAGAGATGGAAGCTACCAAAGGGGGCGATGGTGATGAGGTTGTTCTTCTAAAGCAAGAGCTTCGGTCCTTACTATCAGTAAAGGAGAAAATGTGGCAATAGAGGTCCAAATTTGCTTGGCTAAAAGATGGGGATCAAAACTCTAGATATTTTCATAGTAGGGCCTCTCACTGTTTCAGACGGAATGAGATCATGAAGCTATGAAATTCAGATGGTTCATGGTGTGATGATGAAAATTAAATAGCCAGTCTGTTTGTGGAATATTTTCAACAATTATTTAGCTCCTTAAACCCGAATCTAGCAGACGTTGAAGCTATTTTGGAAGCCACCCCACAAGATGTCACTCATGAGATGAATCAAGCTGTGTTGGCAAGTTTTACCAAGACTAAAGTGGACCTTGCTTTGAAATAGATGTCCCCTTTGAAAGCGCCTAGAACAGATGGGATGCCGCCTATTTTTTATTAGCATTATTGGGATAGTATTAGGGTGGATGTTTCTCAGATGGTTCTCTTTTGTTTAAATTCAAGTATTATCCCTCCTAACTTGAACCACACTTACATTACTCTAATTCCAAAAGTTAAAAGTCTCCAAAGAGTCACTAAATTTCACCCTATTGCTTTATGTAATATTTTGTATAAATTGGTATCAGAAGTGTTGGCAAACATGTTTAAGAAAATTTTACTAGAAGTCATCTCAGACTCACAAAGTGCTTTCCAAGTAGATAAAGCAATCTTTGACAACATCCTGGTGGCTTTTGAAACCCTGCACCACATGAAAAATAAAATAAAAATCTGGAAAATCAGGCTTTATGGCTATAAAGCTTGATATGAGTAAAGCATACGTCTAGGTGGAGTGGAATTTTTTATGTTTGTTGATGGAGAAGATAGGCTTCCACAAAAGATTGATCAATCTGATTTTTGGATGCATTAGCTCCATATCTTATTCAATCCTAGTGAATGGTGAACCTCAAGGAGACATTAAACCTTCGAGGGGAATTAGACAGGGGGATCCTTTATCTCCATATTTGTTCCTCTTATGTTCAAAAGGGCTCAATGGTTTAATTTAGAAACATGTGGCTACAAGTGACATAAGGAGTTTCTCACTTTGTAGGGATGGTCCTTAAATATCTCACCTATTCTTTACAGATGACACCCTTCTTTTCTACCAGGCTGAATTGAGAGACGTGCAAGTCATTTAGAAACTCTTGGGTGAATATGAGTTAGCCTCTAGCCAAAAAAATAAATATTGAAAAGATTTTCTTTGAAAAATTGGTGCCCATCTCTTTGAAAGCTGCCATAAAAACTTTCCTAAAGGTTCTGGAGATTAAAGAAAATATGAAAAATACTTAGGGCTTCCTGCAGTTGTGGGGAAAAATAAAAGGGCCAGCCTTAATTATATTAAGGAGAGAGTGTGAGGGAAATTGCAAGGATGGAAGGAAAAACTACTCTCCCAAGCAGGTAGGGAGGTTTTACTAAAAGCAGTGGTTTAGGCTATTCTCACTTTTGCTATGAGTTGCTTCAAACTCCTGGTGGGTCTTTGCCATGATATTGAAGTAATGGTCCATAAATTTTGGTGGGACAGCGTGGAGATAGGAGGAATATACATTGGAAAAAATGGGAGGCTTTATGTAAACCAAAATGTAAGGGTGGTAGGGGTTTATGAGAATTGGGCAAATTTAATGAAGCTATGCTCGCAAAGTAGGTGTGGGCCTTGTCCATGATACGAATTCTTCTTCTTTTTTCAAAGTATTTAAAGCTAATATTTTCCAAGGGGTACTATCTCGGATGCAAAACCAAAGCAAGGTTCATATGTGTGGAGGAGTATTTTTCAAGCTCGTAAAATCATCATTATGGGGGGAAAGTGGAGGATAGGAGATGGCTCATCCACAAGAATTTACAAAGATGCTTGGCTGCCTGGTCTCACTACTAGCCGAATCCTCTCTGTACCTTCTGTGCTATCATAAAATGCAGCAGTGAATGCACTCTTTGATGTGGAATCAGGGCGTGGAATGCTCAACTTATTGATGAAATGTTCCTACCTTTTGAAGCTCAGATGATTAAGTCAATCCCAATTGCTTCTCCTCCCAGAAGGATGTTCTAATTTGGTCACATACAAAAACTAGATTTTATTCGGTGAAATCAAGTTATAACATTCTTTGTGAGGCTATGAGTAATGAGGTAGCAACTTCATTGAATATTGAAGATGATAAGAGTTTCTAGAAGAGCCATTGGAAGTTGCAAGTTCCAAAAAAATCAAGAATTTAATTTGGCGAGCAAGCACAGACTCGCTATCCACTCTGCAGAATTTGTTAAAGCACAAGATTTTTCCTCTTTCTAATTGCAATCTGTGCAAGTTCCATGAAGAAACCACCTGCCATGCGCTCTGGTCCTGTGAAAAAGTTCAATCGGTTTGGTCCATGAATTTTCACTCCTTACCCTTTGAATTTTATAGAACTCATTCTTTTGCAGATTTGCTGAAGCTTTTTTTCAGCTCTACACATAATGTCAACCTTTTCGCGATGGTGTGCTAATCTATCTGGAACAAACGGAACAAGGCTCGAGTAGAAGAAGTGGTCTGTCCTCTTAACAAAGTCGCGAAGATGGCGAAGCAATCATTGGAGGAGTACCATAAGGCTCCTCCAATCCCACAGAAAAAATTTAAAGCCCAAAGACCAAGCTGGAAGTCGTCGGATTGAGGAAATATAAAAACCAACTTTGATGGAGCGATGTTCGAAGACATTAATTCACCAGGTATATGTGTTGTTGTGCATGATGATAAAGGGTGTAAGGTTGAATTTAATCACCATGTGTTGGCTTTATTCCATGACAAATTTGCTTGTAATACAGCACTTAGAAACCCTGTATTTAGGTGGGAATCATGTAAGGGTAGTGTGTGAGAGAGTGTGAAGAAATGCTCAAGACTGTGCAGTGAAGCAGAGACTCGCGGTTGGATCTCGCGGGAGGCTCACGGCTTGCAAGCCGCCAAAAGTTGCACACGCACAGAGCATGCAGGGGAGCAGAACAGTCATGCCAGCTGGAGCACTACAGGACAAAAATCCAGACTGGCCATTCAGTTAGCTCGCGGCTTGAACTCGCGACTCAGTCAAGTCGTGAGGTCAAGTCGCCAGCCAGCCCTGTTTTGGAAAAATTGACTCTTTGCATTCCATTCTCATACCAGTATAAATACCCCTCATTCCCACAAAATATGTGTGGCTATTCAAAAAAAAAAAAACCCTAAGAGAGGTTTCTTCAAAACACCCACTTAATTAGAGAGAGCTACTCATTCTTAGAGAGAAATCTTTATAGTCTCTTCTCATTCCCTCTCTCATTGTAATACCTATTGAGATGAGATTTTTATCCAAACACTACCCACACCCATTTAGAGTGTTGAGTATTTTTGGAGCTTTGGGAAGCATTGGAAGATGCCAAGGATGGCGGATGCTATGGATTATAGCGGAATCTGGTAAGCTAGAAAAGAAAAAGGTTCGGCACAACCTCGTTGGAGCAAGATGCTTGGAAGGCTTAGGTACATCGGATAGATTAGGCTTGGAGGGTCTATTGCTGTTCATGTATCCCAACTACATTTTCTAGTGGATTATTGACCGCTTGGAGGGCGACGGAAAGGTTTTACGCCGAGGGCTTCGGTTTCTTCTTCGATAACACATCGTGTGTTGTCCTTGTGTTTGCATCTCTCTTCCCTTTATCTTTGCCTTTTATTTTCTGCTGTGGATGTGATTTTAATTGGCTTAAAGTGTTTACCAATTCTGTATTAAGCTTTTATTTCATGTTCCGTACATTAATTGTTTGATACAAAGCTTGAATTGGTAATTTGTAAATTGGGAGTCTAAACATTCAAGGGTGTTTTTACACTATTTGAACTTTCAATGGCGAAGTCCTAGTAGCTTTGGCCAAAAGGATCCATATGCCAAAATTAGTGTTGGTATTAGAAACTTTGGCGGCAAGACGGGCTGAATCAGAATTCAATCTTTGCAAGTGATTCCGAGACTATCATCAACGCGCTTCGACTTGAAAGTTTTATGCATTCTGGTCACATTATTAGAGATGTTCTGTCTTCTACTAGCTCTCTTCAGAGTTTTTTTTTTTTTTTTTTTTTTCCCTCATACTTGTAGGCAAGATAATAGTATAACAAATGCCTTAAGTCAAGAGAGCAAATGTCTCATCACCTTTAACGGTTTGGATGGAATCTATTCCAAACCTTTACCATTGTTATTTGGCTGATTTTAATTTTTAAATCCAAAGCATCAATGGCCGCACTGGCCTGTTTCTCAAAAAAAAAAAAAAAAAAAAACTAGGATGGGGATCTATTAAAAAAAAAATTATTATTATAATAATAATAAAAATTCTAAGGATCACTAAACTAGAAGGGTATTAAAATTCCTAATTTTCTATGTTAAGTCATTGCACTTAAAGGGTATTAAAAGTACGATGCCAAATGGGTGGATTTGAATTGGCCATAAATGGGTTGAGTATATAAAACTCATTCAGAGCTTATTTAGTAAGAGAATTTAAATATAGTTTTTTGTTTTGCAATTCATAAAATGGTGAGTCCCACACCTGAAACTATTTTTTAGTTGATGTTCTCTAAATATAGTTTTCAAAAAATTGTATCATATTTTCCAGGTTCAAACTAAATTTTGAAAACAGTTAAGAAGATGTTTTCAAGATACAGACAATTGAAAACAGTGGACCCCACATATTTGTCCAAACTCTTCTATCTTTTAAATTAAGAAGTCTGTCTTTATTGCAAAAAGAATTCTCACACTTCAAATTCGAAACTTATCATTAAGAAAAAAAAAGTACATGAGTTCTATTCCCTTATCATTATCCACACTAAAAAAAAAAAAAAAAAGTGTTAATCTACAAATTCTACACGTTACTTTTTGAAATTTTTTTTAATCTCAAAAATAGAAATGGTCTCCAACACAATTTTTTTTTTTTTTTAGTATTTTGAAAATTGTTTTTGAAAGCAAGAGCCAAATACCTATAATATAAAAATTATTATTTAAAAATTAGTTTCAATTTCAATTTTTGAAAACTGTTTTTATACTATTTTGAAAACAAAAATAAAAATCCCCCTACCAATCAGGCCCCTAACTATTATAACTCATTTTAACAATTCATTATAACCCAACCCAATTATTATAGGTAAAACCCAACCCACCAAATTACCCAATAATCAATGAATTTATATATATATATATATAAAACAAAAATACCACTAAAACCTCTAAAATGGCCAAAATACCCTTAAATCTAAAAATTACTAAAATGCCTCTAAAACTTGATAATAATTAAAATACACCCTATAACCCTCTCAAATGATCAAAATACTCCAAAAACCCCCCATAAAAATAACTAAAATACCCACAAAACCTCCAAAAGGAGCAAAATACCCATGAAACTCCAAAATAACCCTAAGACTTAAAATAATGACCAAAGTACTATCGAAACTTCTAAAACAGCTAAAGAAATTATGAAAATTTTTAAATGACCAAAATCTCTTAAAATCTCTAAAATGACCAAAATAGCCCTAAAACTTTAAAATGGCCAAAAATACTTACGAAATTTCTAAAAAGATCAAAATACCTTGAAACCTTAAAATGACAAAAAAAAAAAAAAAAAAAAAAAAAAACCATGAAACCTCTAAAATTACCAAAGAACCCTCAAAACCTCAAAAAAAAATTCATGAAACCTCTAAAATGACTAAAATACCCCGAAACCTCGAAAATGACCGAAATAGCCCCGAAACCTCAAAAAGACCAAAAAAAAACACAAAACCTCTCAAATAACTAAAAAACTCCTAAATCTCTAAAATGGCCAAAATACTTCGAAACCTCAAAATGAACAAAATAAAAAATTCCTGAAATCACTAAAAATACCTAGCAATTCTTTGCTTTTGTCAACTTGAGAATTGATTAAAAAAATAAAATAAAATAAAAAATCACAACCAGAGCAGGTTACGGAGAATTTCCACAAAAGTATAGCTTTATGATAATCTCCTTTTATAAGGGAAAGAACACACGGTCAAAATTCCAAAATTGATAGAAAAACATTAAAATGCAACTTCATCAATAGAAGTAGGTTTTGAAATAAAGATAGTTATCCATGAATAAATACTCACCTCCTATGATGTTTATGTCCGACGATTGACCTTTGCTAATACCCAAGCAATACAAAGTTTCACCCTTGAGACCACAACATCAAGGTTTAGTAAAACTCGAGCAGGAATCGGATATTAATAAAGCACTAGAAAGTGAGAGCATACCTGAAAATTTAACTGTACTAGTGGATCAGTGACAAAATATTCGTCTCCACCTTTCAATGTCAAATTGACTTTAGGGAAATTACTGTTTTGATTTGCATTGGATAGAAAGTAGATGTCAGTGATTCATATCAAGCTGATAAGAGAAAACAGAAACGATTGGAACGATATAGAAATGACCTTAAGTGATAACAATATTCAAAGTTGGCATTCTGATAATTGGACCGGTTTTCTTTGACTTGGGAATCGAACTACAAAATAATAGGAGTTCAAGTCATACTCAATTGTATTAAATGAAATTCCAATGATATCATGAAACATGTTATTTAAATTACTTACACTCGTAGAAATAATTGTATAAGCTGGGTCGTTCAATAATGTATACGTTGTACCAGAGTCAAAGACTGCACTGAACTCTAGCTCAGAAACATTGCTTCCCACAGTTATTTGAGAGATGTTGATATTGTAAAATGGACTGATAACAAGTTTTCAAGGACAAAATTAGTGCAAGTATGATGAGATTCAGGGTAAAGATAGTCTTCCTGCCAAATTAATAAATAACCTTTCGGACAGTTTTTACAATGTTGAGAAAGTAATGACTTACTTTGATGGCTCAATCGTGAAAGGCGCTTCTTTTTGGTCTGAGTTGCCAGTATCTCCAAAAGTTATTCTCCCATTCTCAAGATCAGGTCCAAAACACATGGAAAAAGAATCTGGAACTAGCCCATTTCTTGCTAAGGTGCTAGGAACTGATAAATTATCAATACCAAGTCCAAGTAGACCGTTTGGTGGTAAATTACCGGTTGGTGATGAAGGATCAGGAGTCAAATCTTCAGCACAACTGCCACAGAATGACATGGTTTGATCTCAAGGGTCATAGGCAAATATATGAAAATTTGTCGAACAGATTACTACCAATTAAAAATTAAATTAGTTGCAAACTTCAATGAATAAGAAAATTAATGCTAATCCATCAGTGATTTCGTTAAAAAAAAAAATTAAAGGAATAGAAATCTTCTTTCCAACTTTTTGTATTTTAATTTATACTCCACTATATTAAGTTTTGTCAAATTAAAAAAGTTTTTGTCACAAAAAAATATGTGATAAATTGTTATTGATGAAGCATGAAGTAAAACACAAAAAAAAGATGGTACATAGAGTTTTTATTCATATTAAAGACTAATTATTTTTTTTCTTGTAATATCACGGGTCTAAAGATCTATGATATCAGGATCTCTCAGGCATGACCTACTTCCCGGAAAGAAATTTTTTTCTACCTTTTCTCTTCTTGCATATGAGAAACATTAACCTTTTGTTATTGATAATTTTTCAAATAGACTGAGATAATGCAACTTGACAACCCTCATATTTGATTATTCCTACTTGAGGAGGAAAAAAGCCATTCCAAAAGTCCAGATTCATCATCAAAATTATCTTCTTTTGACAAAGTATATCAGTCACTGCAGAATTGTTTTCACTTTAACTAACAATTATTTAATCTTAATCTCATTTTTTTAAAATTGATATCTTGAGATATAAATCAGTATTTTTATTACTTGAAAAGAATGTCTCCCAAAGTTCTTGTAGCAAAGTAATGAAAAATGATAACCTACCCAAAAACTATTTTGGATTCAACTGATTTTGACTTATCGTCATCTGTAATTAAATTCAAAACATCCTCTACCAAGATCCCAGAAGAAGAACTCATTTCAGAGGAAGTACCATATATTATATCATAAGCACAACTAGTACTTTGTGAAGCGCACTTAGGTGGTACGCACAAGGTGCTGCTGCAAGGAACATTTTCACTTGTTGAAGACGTATTAGGATTGTAGGTGTTAAATTCTATTACCTACATGATAAAGAGATTAAATGTTAGTGCATTTAATCTAAAATAAATAAATGAATAATTGGAATATTTATTTTAATAATAGTGTCATTAATTGTAGGAGTGGCAATTCGTATTCACGTGTTAAGTTCGTGTCATGTCAACTCATGAGTATTCGACGATATAGTTAGGTCAACACTAACTCGACATATTTATTAAACGGCTCAAGATTTTTCAACCCTAACACGACTTATTTATTAAACAGGTCAGTTGTGTCGACTTATTTATCAAATTTTATCAAAATTAAAAAAAAAATGAAAAAACAAACAAATAAATATGTTTAATATAAAATTTAGAACTAACGAGTAATTGCATCACAAATATTCATTCAAAATTAAAGTATATCACAATATCACAAATAATCAATCACAATATGTCAAAGAAAATAAACCACAACAACTAATAAGTTTATATACCTAAAGTTTAAAGGGTATATTGGTAAAATGTTATTTAATTAAACGGATCAAATGAGTTAAACAGGTTCTATATATTTAACACTAACCCAACCCGTTTATTAAACAAGTCAACCGTGTCAACCCGAATATGACACAAATCCATTAAACTTCAACCCATAACCTACTAATTTCATGTCATGTCGTGTCAAGTTCACAGGTCATGTCTAATTTTGCCACCCCTAATTAATTGTATAAAAAATTAATGAAAATTTCATGTGTTAGTGAGGTCATATTGGAGAGTTAACATTTTTAATTAAAATTAAAAATAAAAAACCAATTCATGTGTTAGTGAGATCTTAATGATTTTATATTTGTGATAATAGACCATTAGCTCTCTCTGAAATTGTGGGTTCCAGTTAACTCAATTAGTAAAGTTTCTTGTCATTGAATAGGCGATTTGGGGTTTTATCCCTATCTACACCAAAAAAAAATTGGTATCTTGGTCTGATGATAAATGACAATTTTTTTTTAAAGGGTTTCAACTTATGACGTTTGCTTCTAATAATAGTTCTTTATTATCAAACCAAGACACCAATTAGTTTTTAGTGTAAGCGGGAATTAAATCTCAAATCTCTTATTCAACCATTTGAGATTTTACCAGTTGAGCTAACTGAAATCCATTTGACAATTATTATAAGTGGACGTCATAGATTGAAACTCTACCTCTCAAAAAAAAAAAAAAAAAAGTCTGAAATTTACTATTTGACCCATTAGTATATGTAAGTCAGTTCCATCCATCTATTAAAGGTCAAGTAATTACTATAAGTAGCTTCCTTCCACCATTAGGAATAGTAGAAAAGAGGATTCCAGTTAGCTTAACTAATAAAGTCTTCAATGGTTGAATAAAAGGTATGAAGTTCAATCTTCGCCTACACCAAAAACCAATTGATTCTTGGTCTAAGGATAAAGAGTTATCATCAAGAGTAGACGTTATAGATTGAAATTCTAAAAAAAAATAATAATAAATAAAATAAAATAAATAAATAAATAAAAAAGAAAGAAAGAGGAATGATAGAAAGGATAGTGGCGGGACAGGTATTGGGTGGGTTTCCAATTAATTCTTGGCCCTTGCCTCACTAGTCACTCCTGCTCATGGGTTTCCAATTCTTGCCTACTTCATTCTAGTAGGCACTCGCAGATTAACACCCCACCCCGCCACACTCAATATAAATAAATATATATATATATATATATATATATATATATATATATATATATAATTGTTTTTTATTTTTATTTTTTTGATAATCAAGAATCTTTATTGAACGAGCTAGAGTACCAACAACAAAACAAAACCACACAACCCAAACCAGCAACGATACAAACAAGGCTCCTTAAAAGGAAGACCGACAACAATAAATAATTGTTAAAATTTATCATAGATTAAATTAAAACTCTTGAAATATCAAAAAATAAGTTCTAATGTTACAAAACCTTCTCAAAGCATAACATTACAACAATTCAAGTATTAAAAAGCATAAAAGTAGTTAAAATATAACAATAAAACAAGATGGGAGAAAATAAATAAAAGTTTTAATGAGAGAGAGAGAAACATTTAGTGTTAATTTTTTTTCTATAAAAAATAGATAAATTTAGTGTTATTGTTCAAAAATGACAAAGAATGATAATACAATCTAAAATTCTATATGTAATCATCTAGTATCCTAAATGCAAAAAAATATAAGGATAATTACATAATAAATCATTTTTTTTATTGTTCTCGAATACCATATGCATATGTTTGTATGCACGTGTATAGATGTGACTGTCAAATGTAAATTATGTTTCCTTTAAGTCAAATCCTATCTCCGCACTCTAGCAAATAATAAAATTCAAAGTGAATTATATACCTCTGCAGATGGTAATGATAAGTCGGTCTTGCAACCAGCACTGCCTTTTTGACAACCGCACGGTAACCAGAACAATGGACTGCCGGTATCTAAGACCACCAAAAATGATAAACTTGGTGTCCCCACAGAAACATTAGCATAATAGGCACTGAAATATTTAGAACATAGGTGGGGTGGTGGTCAGTATAAAAGTACAGGAAGAAGTGAATTTAAGCGAAGCATTTCCGTGGTAACCAAGAAACTAAAAAATTGAATTTTTCTCATTTAGGGTTTCTTTGAATGGACTATGAGTGTAAGAGCATATTTTTCAGTCGAATAGTAAATAAGAAAGTAGTGCCATTGCCGGACGTTTTGGTTGTAAAATATTGGATAATGAATGAGTTAAGACGTAAATGCCTAAAAGACAAAATTCACAGCATACTATACTATATTGATATAAAAATTTAAAAAAAAAAAAAAAAAATTCTTTATACTATCCAGGAGTGTTGTTTTCAACAGAGACACCGACTGCCAAACAATATATATGGGATAGAATCAAGTTATAACTGGTGATTTTACGGTTAATAACTTTTTTATGAAATATATATATTTTTTAAAATTTTATCTTTAAATTGCATGCTTCCTATTTTCTAAACACTCATACTAAATTTCATATTAATTAGATGTTATTTATTATTTGATCTATAAATTCATCTTTTATACATAATTTTATAATACAAAAAACTTGAATTATATTTATTTTATACGTAGGATAGTTATTGATTTCCGATTATTCTAAAATTTTGCAAATGTAGAAGATATGAGCACAAAATGTAATCCAACGATAGATTTGTTAAAATTCGCATCTAATCAAAGAATATTGAGTTGTGTGACATTATGTTATATCAGGATTTTAGCTTTGTGGAGGGGACATATTAAAAGAAAAAAATTGAAAGTAAAACTAATCTAAAAATTTAATTTTGTATTAATTAAGAACAAAATAAATAAACAATTACATGCTAATGTAATTTACACACACAATCTGATGTAAATGTAAAATTTAATTTATTTTTTCATACCTAGTTTATTTTACTCAATTGTCATCAATGGAAATACTTAATGATAATTGAATTGAGAAATTAATTTGAATTCATAAAGTTTAAATTCGTAATTCATAATTCATAATTCATAATTTGCATTCATAATTTGTATAGTGCTTTTTGATGGACAATATCAAAGTATTAAAAAGAATATAGCAAAATACCTACAAAGTTGTATATGTCTCACTATCTTGAATGCTTTTTAAAAATTATGTAGAATTTCCTTTATTCTTCTAATTTTTTTAAAAATTTTGAGATTATAGCAAAAATTCAAATTTTAAAATTTCATGTGAAAATTTGAAGAGATGGAAGATAAAAAAGAATAGTGGATGCTCTAAGATTTCTTTTAAAAATAGTTTTAGAGTATGCAACAAAATTTTTCACAACTGTTGAAATGACAAATTGTAAATAGTAGACAATAAAATGATACTAGTGACAAGTCTCTATAAAAAATAAATAAAAACTTGCCAATTTATTTTTATTTTTATTTTTTTGAGAAAAACTTGCCAATTCTATAATTATGTCATCAATAAATTTTTATTTTGTAAATTTTTGTGGTTTAAAATTATGCGTAAAATATAACCTTATAAATCATATAATAAATAATATTCGATTGATACAAAATAAGACAAGTGTATTAAGAACATAAAGAATATGCAATTCAATTGTTAAGAATTTAAAATATATAATAATGTTTATTTTATTGAATAAATTTGTAACTTTATTACTAATATCGAGTTTCACTTGTAACTCGATTTTGTTAAAATCAAATTTCAAAATTAGGATACAGATCTAAATAGTTTCAAAATAAGGACATATTGCTATTATTTTTGCAAAATAAGGGCAAAAGCCCAATATCCCCATTGAATCATCCCTTTTGTCACAATGCAATGATGAAAGAGAGAGAAGCGTAAGAGTACCATGGCCACCTCACAATTGAGTTTGCTACCTTCGATACATCTTCTAGACTTGAGATCACCTCTATTTTGTCTCTCTCCTCGTCATTAAGCACCGAATGTTAAAAGAGGAAGATGAAGGAAAAGAATAAATAAAGAAAAGTTTAGGTCATTTTCTTTATTAAATTTTTTTTTTTTTAAGTTCTTTTTAAGACAAAAGTTGGCAAAAAAAACTTGGCAACTTAATTCAATATATTTTATTGAATATGAATTTTGACAAATCTACTACTAGATTACATTTTCTTCTTATATCTTCTATACTTGAAAAAAAATTTAAAAATCAAATGTAAATATGTAATATATAAAGCAAAAAGTTATATATATATATATATATATATATATAGTCATCTTCTTTTTGGTAAAAAATTATTAATTATTTTTTATATTTTTTCATAAAGATTTTCTTAAAATAGTTCACCTAACAAATTACCCCTTAATTTTTCCCTTAAAAAATTATAATCATACACATACGATGGCAAATACATGGTCTCGTTTCCATTGACGAAAGTGAGTTGCGACTGGTTATTGGCAGCAAGGTGACGACCTCGGATTATGCGGTCATGACGGGCCATAGCAGCATGGTACTCTACGCTTCCTTTCTCTGGAAGACCATCAGTGCCAAGAATTGCCTTAACCGTGTCCGAGAACCGGTGGTGAATGTCAAACCCAAATGTCCCCAACCCATAACAGCTCTGGGAACTCAAACCCAGTAGTAACAGTACCAGTAGCATGAGTGGTGAGGAGGTCATGAATGAATATGAACAAGTAGTACAAGTTGAAGAAGCCCAAGCCATAGCCAAGCTAGAAGGTTTTTGCAGAGAAGAAAAAAACGAGTTATCTTGGAAAGTTTAATACATGAAATGAACGAGGGATATGAAGATTTTTATAGGGGAATGAAAGTCAAAGTCACTCTCTTGTGGTCGACCGTTGCGAGTGCAGGCTTGAAACCACAAGTGGCGACTCGCTAGTGTTAGGTGGACCCAATTTAATATTCACTATATCTTATGTATTCTTCTAATAAAATTTTTTTACAATCTCACTCCTTTTTAATTTAAAAAAATAAAAAGGAAAAATATTCAAGATATATAAACTTATATAAAGATAAATGCTATCTAAGGAACTGTTTTTGTTTAGGCTAGTTCGAATCAGTACAATAAATAGAAAAGCTTTGATAAGAAAATATTTATGAATAATCTATAGATATTAACAGGTAAAGTTGAGAGAAAATCCAATTAGATTTCAAATTGAAATTCAATTATATTTTAATTTTGCACCATGTGTCCCATCTAATCTAAATTTTTAAATTTTTGTGCCAAGTTAATTAATTTAGTCTAAAAATTGAAATTCAACTAGAGTTTAATTTGCGTCATATGTCTCATCTAATGCAAGTTTTTTTAATTTTTGTGACGAGTGAGTTAATTTAATATAGAAAACGAGGAGTTCAACATAAATAAACCAAAAAAAAAATCTAATCATATATATACACACACACACATAATGATTATATACAGTCCATTACTAACTAGGTAATATATATATATATATATAGATTAGAAAGAAAAAAAAATCACAAATAGTATTAAATTTAGGTTAGAATTTTAATATGTGACTACTTACGTTTACTTTTTTTAATAATTTTACTAATTATTTATATTTTTATAATAAAAATTGTGTTTAATTTTAAATGCACTCATGCATATTCATGGGTTACACACTAGTATATATAATTAGCAAGTAATAAAAGTTACTTCGACTTTTGAGTGGAGTTGTAATGTGCCTTTATGTTAGAACTCATTTCCCTCTACTTTGTGTGTGTATGTGTTTGTTTCTCCCAAAAAAAAAAAAAAAAACATAAAATCTCGACATTTTGAGGAACAAAATATAAGTATAGTTTATGCTAAAATGTAATAGGCATTTTTCGGACATCTTTTTCATTTTGCATGGTTCATTCTCCATAGTATCGAATCCTTCTAGTCTCTTCTATGGGTATGGAAAATTAATTAGGGATATAAATAAATAAATATATATATATGTATGTATTTATGTATATGTATGGAGAGAGAGAGAGAGAGAGAGGTTGAAGTTAAATTTAGTATAATTCATTGCAATGTTATGTCATGATACTTTATTGAATAAGTATTTTAATCAAATTTTGGAATATTACATTGCCTTACTTCATAGTTCATACTTGTAAAATATCAAAATGTGAGGAGATTAATAACCATCTCATCATAAAATATTTAAATTTGAAGTCTTTCTAACTTTAAATTTTATGCAAACTGTGAGTCAATAGATCAAATAGTAAATATCATTTGCTTAACACAACATTTGGCATATACATTAAGAACATAGATAAAATATATAATCTAAAGGTTGAATTCTCAAAATATTAATATAATATAAAAATTTACGCAATGGTAAAGAGTTATACTAGATTTGACTTGAACCAAGCTACACTTGATGCAACCCATTTTAATGTTATACTAATCCATAACTTTTAATTTATAGGATTAAAATTTTGAAAATTTGACCACGCCAAATTACGTGTTAATTGGATATATATATATATATATATATATATATATATATATATATATATATATTTACTATCTCATACACAAACTTATGTTTTATATTTAATTTTTAAAGTTGAAAAAACCTGAAATTTAAATATTTTACTACTAGGCAGTTACTAATCTTTGGTCACCTTGATTTTTAACAAGTATGGAAGGTATAAAAAGATAATGTATTATGACATTTGATTCATCAAAATATTATATTTGGCGAAAAAAATAGAGTGGTATAAGTATAACTTTACATAGAATTGTGGGGAGTATATATTATAATATAAAAGCGAAACGTTTGACTTTTTGTTAACCATTCTTATTGCGCCACGTGGTTATATAAATTTATGTCACGTATTCATTTAAAAACACTGGCAGTTGTGTCCTTTCATTTTGCCCTTTAAATTTCAGTATTTACTCACTGCTTCGCATAAGATGTATATATATATATATATATATTTAAAATGTCATTGAGAACAAAAATGTTCAAAAAACATGGAAACAAAAACCACAAATTATTCATCAGCAAATAAATTAGGACAACAACAATAAAAAAGAAAGAAGGTAGTGAAGATTGAGGATTTTGGTGATCTTACCAAGGAGATCTGATATGTAGTCCGATCTTACCAAGGATTCAAGGTGTATAAACTTACTAATAAAACAAAATTAGACCTATTGTAAAGTATTTAATTTGATCATCTGTACCTAAAATATGTCCCATGATGTAGACACTGATGTGAGGTTAGCAAGATTGGAGGAAAGATCAAGGCATGTCCAGATCAATGATGAGGGCCTTTGTGATTCCTAACGTGCGGGCCTAGGAACTAAACTGATGCAGCCCATTTTAATGTTATATTAGTCCGTAAGTTTTAATTTATAGGATTAACATTTTGAAAATTTGACCCCACCAAATTTCGTGTTAATAAATATATATATATATATATACTATCTCATACACAAACTTACATTTTATATATAATTTTTGAAGTCGAAAAAACTTGAAATTTAAATATTTTACGATTAGGTAGTTACTATTCTTTGGTCACCTTGATTTTTTGCAAACATGGAAGGGATCAAGTTAATAATAAATATATAAGTTGTTGATATTGTTTTTGATGCTGTTATTTAGTTCATGGTATTAATGAAAAAAAAAAATTCATGGTAGTTATGTCATTTTGGGAATTTGCTATTGAAACAAATAGCAGCCAAATTGAACACAATTTATTAATCGCAGTTACTGACCACTCCAACCATCATATTATCGATTATTGAAACCATGTATTTTCCTTGAAACAACACTTATTCAAATAGTTATCCAGTCCCCAACACCAATGTGCCAACTCCCATTCCCAACGAAGCATAATCCTTGTTAGGAATAACTAACTTGGGCCACATCCACACAAGTGGAATCAAAAAGTAATCATAGCTCCACCTCTAACCTCAAGCTATAAATAATAGAAGGTACGATGAAAGGGAGGGTTAGACAATTGAGAGAAAAAGTGATAGTATTACCGAGCACGCAACAGAGTTTTGAGAGGGAAGAGGAGAAGTAGGTTTCTGAGGTAGTCCTTTCTTAGAACCCGCCCAGGAGCCACCCTAAGTAGGATACCCAACACCTACTGTATAAGTAAATTGTAAGCCCATATACTAAATTCAGTTTGTTGCGGGATATCAGGTATACACAGTAGGTGTATACCTGATATCGTGGGTTACACCTATGAAGTTAAAAAGCTTTTACCAGTTTTTATTTGAACCCACTATTATTTTATAAATAGACAATGCAGTTTCAAAAAATACATTATTTGAACCCAATATAAATTAAATTAAATTGGTCAATTTAATGTATGTGCATTACTCTTAATTTCCCCGTGTTCGAAACTGCATTGTCTATTTTCTTTTAGGTAGAGTTCAAACTTCAAACGTTTAGAAGTCAACTAGTACCTATATGTTTTATATTTGTTTCTTGTTTTGAAAGACTAATGAGAAAAAAAATCACCTAAAATATGCAATTGCAAATGACTATCCAGGTTACATTATAAAAAACATATGACCAGTTTAATTTAATTTATATTTCAGGTTACTACGATTTTGCCGTGTAATACGAAGTAGCATATTTTATAGGGAAAAGTCTTGTACCACATAAAGTGGCACAAAAAAAGCCACAACTCGCCACAACTCGCCACATGGGTGAGTTGTGCCTTTTTCTGTACTACTTTATGTGGCACTAGAAGGACTCATTTTATAGGCGCATGCACATGTATTGAGTTGGTCAAATCCATCTTTGCATTGAAAAATAAGGTTTGTTGGAATTTGGAACACTAAAAGTATCGGTTTGGCAAAAATTATTTTTGCCAGCATATTTTACTATTCAGCTTATTTTTACTATTATTCATGACTTCACTACCCCTTCACCAACCACAACTCGCCACATGGGTGAGTTGTGCCTTTTTTTGTGCTACTTTATGTGGCACTAGAAGGACTCATTTTATAGGCGCATGCACATGTACTGAGTTGGTCAAATCCATCTTTGCATTGAAAAACAAGGTTTGTTGGAATTTGGAACACTAAAAGTATCGGTTTGGCAAAAATAATTTTTGCCAGCATATTTTACTATTCAGCTTATTTTTACTATTATTCATGGCTCCACTACACTTTTTGGTACTATTCATAAGTCTCACTATACTATTTCAGCTAATTATTACTCTTATCTACAGTAGTTTTAGTAAAAAAATTTCAATTTCAGCAAAATAAGCGGATCCCAAATAGATTCTAAATTAAGGTTTTTGCACCTCCCATATCAAAGAATGTAATCTAAATGATGTATAATGTGACACCGAGTAAGGTGACTTGTCTCTGTCAAAAGCATCTGACCAAGGGTTATTTGATGTAGTTTTAGACTCGCAAGTTGCAACTCCCCAAGAAAAAACTGATATCCTAGTTTGATTTTATATAAATATAAATAAATATATATATATATATATATATTTATTGGTGAATTTATTTAATGTATTTTTTGTTGAAAATTTTTCTATATTTATCAATTCGTTAAAAAGCTATAATTTAACCAAAGGAAAAAAAACATTATTGTTTTATTTTTTAACAAAAAACAAATAGGATTTTAAATTCTTAATGTAATATTGTCACTCGAGAGAGATTTCAAATGTTTGAGTGCATTGTTGCCTTATTTCTCTATGGCAAAACAATTGGTTGCCTTATAACTCTATGCCAAAACTATTGGTGCATGAATGTGATGACTGACTGACATTCATATTCCAAGAAGCAAGAATGATCAAGGCAATTTGGTGGCTCGAGTTGTTTCTGGGTATAAATTGATTAAATTCTCACAGCATATGATGAATGTGTTCTTTTATCAATAAAGAAATGTGAAAGTTTGTGAGATCGATTAAAACCCTTTAAGAAATGAATCACGTGACGAAAGTACATTGTACAATGTAAATACTTATATTGAATCATATTGAAGTACTATAATATGTTATATGTAATTTTTATTATATATTATTTGATGCTGTATAACATAGATTTTCCTTAATGTCTTTGGAGAAATAAATAAGTGATGTACAATATCAAACGCTAACTGGCACAAAAAAGAAATTCTTAGAAAAAAATACAAAAATAAATAAATAAATAATTGAATATCACTAAAAGAAAAATATAATTTGGTAAAATCGTTCTTTGTGTATATGATGATGCAAGGTATCACTTATATATAGGTAAACATTGCTTGCTTAGCCAATATAACAGAAACTAAATTTTGCTTTCATGCATATACCGTGAATTTAACCTCTTACCCTCTTCCTTTTGTGTGTGTATGTGTTTGTATCTAAAAAAACAAAACATGGGATCGATCAATTGCAAGTATGTTACTTTAAAATTACATACTGTATATACAAGCTATGTCCAAAGGTGTAGTCAGAAATTTTCACTTAAGGACCGTGTTATAATATTGATATGATAATTGTAAGGACACGATTCGTAACGAACCGTAACAGTGTTAGGTTCGCACGTAAAAAGGCCTAAACAATATCATTTGTAGAGCGTGGGTTTGAAAGGCTAGACCTTGGTCGCCAAACGGTGGGTTTTTCGTGATATCCATACATGGTTAAGTCGTCTTCGCCCTAGGAGTCTTTCTCCTGGAGGCGGGCTGGGAGGCTCTGGTTTTTGGCCATTTTTCCCAGCCCCTTCTTTGAATTGCTTTCTTTTCCTTTTATACTAGCCTGTGTTTTTTTATCCTTCGTCCACGTGTAGGATCGACATTCCAAGGCGGATACTTGTCCCATCAGCCCATACCCAGAGTGGTTGGGGGTGGTTGTAAAAGCCTGAGAGTATGGCTCTGTCAGGTGCAGAGTATTGAATGGCAGTAAGGGCAACTTTCCCTGGTCGTTATACTTCCCAGCGTACCCTTTTCTATGGACGCAGATATTTTAGATTTTTTCTCCAAGCTGTCTCTATGTCGTTTTTGTCCCTCCTTCCTGTGAGACCTCGGACATGCCGAGGACTGAATCGTTCTCGGCTGTATCTCAAGGTTATTTTGTACTTATATTATCGAGTTTGGACCATAACCCTCCTCGGCTTGGGCCTTTGGACCCCCACGAATAAATGGACCTGGCCCACAAATTATTGGGCCCTACAATAATCATAACTCATAAATCAATTAAATAGAAAACAATCAATTTTGATAAATCATCATTTTCTTAAATATTAATTAACATACAAAAATTTTATTGTTTACCATACAAAAACTGCCTAGTACACCATATACATATTCAAAAATATCCAAATAAGAACAATTCACATCAAAATTATACCTAGTGACAATCTTTCATAAAGTAAATTCATTTATTATCATCTCCATATTGAATTTGTTTGCAATTTCCTTTTCTATATAAACTACTATATAATTTTCCAAAAGTTCATCCTTCATTGTATTCTAAAGTCTTGTTTTTACAAGTTTCTTAGCTAAAAAGTTGGTTTTGTGGTTACTATAAAAATTAGAAGAGTCAATACTAGAATCTATTATTACATAATTTATAAATACATCTTTAATTAAATAATAACCCCTCAGAACCCCCCCTCCTCCCACCCCCAAAAAAAAAAAAAAAAGTATAAACGAACAACATAAATCAAAAAAATTAATAGCACCCATATGTAAATTTCATATGTTATCAAAAACTTAGACAAATGTAACTGAAGATCATGTACTAAATCAAGTTGGGGTCGTTGAGAAAATTACCAAAAAATAGTATTAAAGGATGATGAATCCCTAAAACATTTTGAGATAATTCCATAAAAACATAAATTTATTAAATAAGTTGTACTTAGTATTCATTTAACTATTTAAAATTTTTCATTTATAACTATAAGTGGTATTTTGACATTGCAAAAAATAAAAAATAAAAAGAAGGCTTATTCATGCAAAAATTTCTTTATTGATAATAAACAAAATATAGTGAATATGCTATTATTATGTAAGTCTTATTACATTAAAATATCACTAAAATATATGTATTGCTTTTTATATCAAAGAATATGCTAAAGTTTTGTCCTCCCAATGCACACGCATAGAGTATACCAAAGTTTTGTCCTCCCAAGTCAAATTTTGGCTTTGCCACTAGGAGGATGTGAATACTATGACTATAAGAGCAATCACACCAGTAGGTGTAAAAATTTCTATTTTACAAATAGAACCTAATTTTTCTATTTTGCACAAATATTTTTACAGAACATCCACATCATATTATCTATTATACACTTTATTTTATTTAAATAATTATTTTCTTTCTTTTTTTATTATTATTTTAATTTAGTGATTCTCTCTCCTTACTCATCAAATCTCAAAACGCCTCTCTCTCTACGCCACCATCGCTACTTCTTCTTTGCTGATTTTTCTTCTTCTTCCCTTCTGCTTCTTCTATCGATAACATGAAAATATCCTAAGAAAAAAAAAAGAGTAAAGAAAGAGAAAAAAATGTATTCCTTTCTCCAATTTTTTCGACCAAAAAATCTCTCCTCCACACAGCTCTCCGTCAAAAATGGTGTAGAAACCACTGGCCACACCAGTGGTCCTACAAGAGGTGACATGGCGTGATCTAAACCATTGAATCCCCAATTGTAGAAAGAACCTAGTAACCTTAGATAATCTAAGAGCACTTGGTCTTGATCCAACAGAACCCATTTCTAAACGATGCCTTGACCTTAATTCCCTTCTTCTTCTTCACTTCATCTTTTTCTTATTCTTTTTCTTTTTCTACCTCCTTCATCTTCTTCACTTCTTCATCTTTGCAAAATAGGTTTTGATGATTCTTTATGGATTTGTATATAGGTATTTGATGAGTTTAGGTTTTAGATTTAGGATGAGTTGACAAAGGAAGAGAGAGAATTGGTTGGGAGAGATGAAGATAGAGAATCCGATGAGAGTGATGAAAGAGGTGAAGAGAGAAAAATATTAAAAAATAAAATACAAAGCTACAGTAACCATGCAAATATATATGTATGATTATTGTAGTAAAAATGAATATATACAGTGATATACAAAGGCTGATGTGGGTAATTTTTTAGCAAAATTGTGTAAAACTTACCACTTTTTCTATTTTGAATCTACTGATACAATTGCTCTAACAATTTTGAACTAGCAAGGAGTAACCTTATTTTTAAGAGATGTGGTTCTCGATTGAGAACATAATTTGAAGTGGTTGGATTAATACTAAATATATAAGTAGTTGATATTGTTTTTTTTTTTCTTCTTCTTCTTTTATTTAGTTCAAATAAATTAATGAGAGAAAAAAAAATTATATAGTAGTTATGTCATTTTTGGGAATTTTCTATTGAAACAAATTTCAGCCAAATAGAACACAATTTTTTTTAATCAAAGTTACTGAACACTCCATTAACCTTCACATTAGCAATTATTGAAATCACGATGTTAGGTTCTAAGAAATTAGAAACTAATGTATTAAAAATTCATTTTGTAATGTTGGTAAACCATGATCAAAACGTTTTAGTCTTGTTTAGACTTGCTCAAAGTATATCTTTTTATGTAAAGTTGGAATCGAGTTGCTGCAGGATTTATTGTGTAAATATGTCTGGCTCAATCGATCGAGAATTAGACTCGATCGATCGAAACTTGAGCAGAACGTTTTTCTGTTGAACTTTCCAACTCAGCCCTAAGCCCATTTGACGTGTAAGGTTTTATATTTTTCCTTAGGTATAAAAGGGAAAACCCTAGTTACGTTTTAGGTTATTCCTTATGCTGTGTGTGTGAATCTTTTGTGAGATCTAGAGGTGTTTGCCTTCACACATACTTAGGGTTATCAAGAATCAAGATTATGTCAAGAACTTGATGATCAATTTAGTTACTGCATTAAGAGCTTAAAGATACACAAGCGGGTGTGCTTGTATTGGATGGGAATCCAAGAAAGAAGTAGTCTGTGGACTCGGAACTATCACGTAGTCATGGTAGTAAGTTTCCTACTCAAGGTAGCAATAAGATATTAGTTGTCTAAGTTGCTATTGTGTAAATTTCAATTCTTTCATAGTGGATTCGTTTTATCTTGAGAATAGCTAAGTTAAATCCTCCCTAGGTTTTTTTATTAGTTTGGTTTTCCTGGGTTATCATATCGTTGTGTTCTTTATTTTCCGCACCTTACAATGATATGATATGTTTGTGTTAACCTAGATCTGATAATTTGAATAAATAATCACTTGGCTAATTAACTAGGTTAATTTGGTTGTGTTTTAAGGGGTCTAAAAACGTACAAATCGTATCAGAGCAGGTAGCTCTCTTGTTAAAGATCTTTTGATCTCTGAGCTGGTCCTTGACCCCGGTTGTCATGGAACACGGACACTCTCTAGTTATTCCTCCCCACTTTGATGGGAACAATTATGCTTATTAGAAAGTCAGGATGAAAGTGTTCCTGAAATCCATTGATGAGAGAGTCTGGAACTCCGTTGAATACGGATGGAAGAAGCCCACTATTCCTATGAGTGAGTGGCAAACTTCTCAGAAAGAAGTAGCCGCTTTCAATAGCAAAGTTATGAATACTATTTTTAATGCTATTTCTATGGAGGAATTTAAGAGATCTCTAATATTGAGGTTGCTCATATTACTTGGAATATCCTCCAGATTATGCATGAAGGCACAAAGGCAGTTAAAATTAATAAATTACAGCAATTAACTACTAGATTTGAAAGCATTAGGATATTTGATGATGAATCTTTTGATAAATTCTATGCTAAGTTTAATAATATTGTTAATTTTGCTTATAATCTGGGTGAAATCTATGATCAACCTAAAATTGTTAGGAAAATTTTTAGATCTTTAACTGAGGATTTTATACCCAAAGTAACTGTCATCACTGAGAGCAAGGATGTGGACTCCATCCCTGTTGATGAACTTATAGGATCTCTTCAGTCCTATAAGTTGGACCTACCTAAGACTAGCAAATCCAAATCAATGGATCTTAAGTCTGTTGATGGTATTGATGTGAGTGGATTTGATGATGAGCTCTCTGCTACAGAGATTGCTTACCATGCCAAGAATTTTAGAAATTTTCTTAGAAACAATAACAAGAAGGCAAGAGGTAAGAATATTGCTGAACCTAGAAATTTTAGGAGGAATGATCCTACTAAGGTTAATAACACTGAAAAACCTAAAGAAAAAATAGGTCAACCTTCTAATAATTTTATGGGGCAACAATGTTTTAGGTGTCAAGGGTATGGTCATATGAAATCTGAATATCCTACATACTTGAAGCCTAAAGGTAAGGCTATAATTGTAACCCTTAGTGATGATGAAATTTCCAATGATGAGTCTGGTTGTGACGAAGATGAAAACTTTATTGTTTTCACTGCTACTGCTGTAGTTGATGAAAGTACTACTGTTGAAGAGAACCCTTCTGATGGGGAACTCTCTGAGAATGCAGATTTACAAGAAGCCTACAATAAACTTTGCAAAGTTGCTGCAAAGGATGCTATGAGTGTTGATCTAGGCTTAAAGAAAATTGCATCTCTTGAGCTTGATAAGAAAAATTTGCTTGTGAAACTGTTTGATACTAATGAACTGTTGAATAATGTGAAGACTGAGAACATGCTTTTACTTGATAAAATTAAAACTTTGGAACTTGAACTATCTGTTGCTAGAGAACAAACTAATAGGTCTGCTAGTTCCAAACTTGATCATATGCTGAGTGTTCAAAAGTCTCATTCAGACAAAACTGGCTTAGGTTTTGTAGAAAGCATCTATATGTCTACACCTCATTCCACAAACTTTGTTCCTTCTTCTTCTTTTGAACTCCCTATGAATGAGGTTGTCAAACCCCCTGTAAGTGAGGTTGTCAAACCCGTAGAAGTTACACCTCCTAGAAAGATTAGGGTTGATCTGAAAGAGTCTAAACCTAAAAAGTCTACTCCTTCTAAGGACAAGTTGCATGATAAGCCTGCATGGGTTTGTCATTTTTGTGGAAAGTCTGGGCACATACGTCCAAACTGTTTCAAGCTGCAAACTGCTAAGCGAGCAAACAAACCAAAAGTACATATGCCTCAAACACAAGATCCAATGATACTTATTAGTGAATTGGTAAAGGCTCTTAACCTTTATTCCAATCCTGAAGTTGGAAATCATTCTAATGTGAATAAGAAATCCAATGCTCGAGGCGTATCTAAAAAGTTTTGGATGCAAAAGGCTCAATCTAACTGAGTCTTTCTGACATGGTTCTTGTACTTCATCGCTCTACTCTTTGTGACCTTTGTTTTTGTTGGTTTTTGTTTTCTTTTTATTTCTAAGACTTGTATTGCATAACATTCATGTATTTCATTTTAGGATTGCTTTTGTTTCTTTTTTTCAACCAAAAAAAAAAAAAAAAGCAAAATGTGTTTTGCATTATTTTCTTAGAATTGAAATCAAGGTTGGCAAATTTATTTTTACATAACATGTTTATGTACTTTGTTTAGCTTGGATGAGCTTATTTATTTCACTTTACTAGTTGAAGCCTTGTAGTGCATGTTGTGTGGTGTTAGGACATATGTGTTTCACTTGTTAAGAACATATGTCATAATTTTATGTAATTGGCTTATCTTTTGACAAAATGCACTTTACTTGTATTTGGGTAGATTTAGAATGTTTTAAATACTTCAAGAAACCTTGTTTCAAGATCAAGTATTGAAGTTTTCAAGTTTGTTCAAGAAAACAAGTTCAAGTGCAAAATCATTAAAACTCGATAGTTGGCTCGACAGCTGCATCTATCGAGTTTAAGGAAGCTATTCTTCATTCGGTGTGCTCGACACCTTCTTGACAGCTGCTCGACACCTACTATCTGTCGAGGTTTAAGAATTTCAGAATTTCAATCTGATTTTCTTGGGATCCGTGAATGTATCTTTGGGCTTTCTTTTCTCCTAACCTTAGACATATAAAAGGATCAGTTTAAGGGCCGTCAAATAGTTCACAAGTTGCACAAGATTTGAGCAAACTCTGTTCAAGCAAATTGTGACCAGAGATAAAGTTCTTGCCCTAGTTCATCTCTTTCTCTTGAAGAAGTTGCTGTGTATGTGCATCGTAGGGTTTTGTGACCAAGCATCTTCTTGATCTTCATCGTGTGGATGAATTGAAGAATTTTGCAACCAACAATCTTCTTAGTTGGTGATTGAAATCGCGTACTGGAATCCGTGCAATTGGTTAGTCACGTACTGGGAGTCGTGTATCGAAAGGGGAACTGTCACTACAGAACAAGTCTAATTAGGTATTGGGGTAAGGGTTCAACTGTAGGTTGATAAGGTACTTAGATTCCTTTACTTGTAACCGCTTATTGTGATAATAGTGGAGTTTTGAGAGCGGTGACCTGAAAATCATCCGATGGGGTTTTTGCCATTAAGTTTTCCCCATTCATAAACAAATCACCGTGTTATTTATTTTCTGCTGCATATTTAGTTTATTGGTTATTTGTTTGTGCTACCATGCGTTTGCATGATAAATTGATTAATTAATAACTTGGCTAATTAATTAATTAATTTCTATCACAAGGGGTCATTCAGTTTGTGGCCTATCAAGTAGTATCAGAGTAGGCACACTCTGATTAGGGTTTAATCTTTGTTGTGTGATCCATTGACCCCTGTTGTCATAGAAACTCTTGATTGTTTTGATTTGCATGATCTTATGTTGAATGATGATGATGATATTTAAAATGCCTATTGCAAGCTTTATAATTTTTTTATGAAATCTCTTGAATATTCTGCAAAATTAAAAGCTAAATTTAAAAAGGTCAAGTTTGAAAAAGATGATTTGATTGCAAAATTGGATGAAGCCAAAAATTTGAACGAGAATTTAAAAAATCAAATTTCATCTCAAGTGGACAAAATTAAAAGTTTGGAAGAGCAACTAGTTGAATCTAAAACTGAAGTTAAAAAATTAACTAGTGCCAAACTTGTTGTTGAGCCTAACTCAAAAGAAAATGATTTTTATATTCCTCCATTTAAAAGGAATAATGAAAAGTTGAAGGCTAATATTGCTAGGATAGACAAAGGTAAAAATTCTGATGTTAACACTGAAGTTTCTAAACCTATGTCGAAAACTCCTTCTAGGAAGAATGAAAATTCTAAATTTGTCCCTACTTGTCATCATTGTCATATTGTTGGTCATATTACGCCAAATTGTCCTAATTTTTCAACCTCTAAGGTTAGACCTCCTTCTAGGAAGTATAGTAGTTCGAAAACTACTCATGTTTGTCACCATTATAGTGCTACCGGTCACACTCGTCCTAATTGTTTCAAATTGTTTCCTCATAGGCGAGTGTCAAATAGGTCTCATCCTTTGTCTAAAGGCTCTGTACCTATTCTTGGTGAGTTATTAAAAGTTTTGAGCTTTTTAACTCAATTTCAGGGGAATTATAATTCCTCTATGTCCTATAGTAGTCATACTAGGACACATGTCTTTTCATCTTCACGGCCAAAGACTTATGTTGTGTGGGTGATAAAGGATCCTAAGACTTAATTGTCTTTTCTGTTTATCCTCTACTTTAATTCTTTCTATCTAAAGTAGGACTCTCCTTACTTGATTTCTTATCTGCTTTTGGAATCATGCTTTCATACA
Source organism: Quercus lobata (assembly GCF_001633185.2). NCBI lineage: Eukaryota > Viridiplantae > Streptophyta > Magnoliopsida > Fagales > Fagaceae > Quercus > Quercus lobata. The sequence goes on from NC_044909.1 coordinate 51,755,521, forward strand.
TTTGCACCCTTCTATCATGCTTTCATGCATATGGATATTTCTTTCATGCTTTCATGTTGTTTGTCTATTTTTGTTTGGTTGTTTAGTTTTTTATTTTGTTTTGTTTTTTAAAAAAAAAAATTGAAAAATCAAAAAAATACAAAAATAGTGTGTGTTTTGTATACTTTGGTACTTGTGTATCTTGGATGGCCATTAAAACAAAGTCTTCTAAACTTTGTATCATTTGTAACTTAGATGAGCATCTCTATGCACAACTAGGCAAGTGAGCTTTGTGGCTCGTGTTTGTGATGAGTACGATTAAATAGTCTCTTAAACTTAACACGCATATCACTCTTTTTGACGGGAATGACTAAAAAATTCTGGGAGAAAGGCATAAATAACCATCTCACCACTGCTGCTCGCCAATCATAACATGACACCTGTATGCTTCGGCATAGCAAAAGTGCAGTGTTAATGACATTTGTGTGTTTAGGCATAGCAAAATTTGAATGTCAAATATCATTGGGTAATTCTTTTCTCTCTTTTATATGCCCATGCATGATATGCTTAAAAGAAAAATATGTGCAAAGAAAAATCAAAAGCAAAAAGATCAAAAATGCTTTAAATATGATTGCAAACATATATTCTAGGAGATGTGGGAATTATAGGATGTACCTCAAAGGTGATAGTCTCCATCAAGCAGTTATGATTGTGTATGAGTTAAAGTGATTTTCTCATATCCTAAATCGTCATAACATGCATACACTTATGCAATCTTGCGATATTTTTCACACACAACACGCAATATTCTTTGCTATTCTTGATACATGTGCAGATACAATGTGATTTGGCCATCACAAGGTGTTACATGTGTTGATGTATGCTCACTAAACTGTCTGGACATATTTTGAAATATAAAATTGGTTAAACGTGTTTAGTGTGTGTGTGTGTGTGTGTGTGTGTGTGTGTGTGTGTGTGTTTTTGAAGATCCATGTGCTAAATTTTTTCATTTGAGAGATGTTTTTGAGAGCCTAATATGTTGATTGAGTTGCATGTTGAATTGCATTCATGTTTGTGTTTTTCACATCTCGAAAAACTGTTTTTAAAAGCTGGCTCGACACCTCCTCAATACCTCCTCGATAGCTAGCTATCTGTCGAGCTTCTCAAGCTTTTTCTTATCGTAATCTCGACAGCTTCTCGACACCTGGTGGATCGATCGAGATCTTTTTAGCCTTTTGTTGATTTGTCCCTCGACAGATCCTCGACAGCTGCATCTATCGACGTCTATTATGCTCGACACCTGTCTCGCCACCTCTCAATCAATCGAGATCCTCTTGCATGCATTATTTTTCACATGTTTTGCATATTTTGATTATCTTTGTGTCCATAGCATCTTGTTTTTCTTTTTCTTATAGGTTTATGGTTCCTTGTTCTCCTCTTTCCCTCTATGTCAATTTTCTGTTTGTCTCCGTCATGTCTTTTGGATTTTTAAGCCCTTTAACAATCGTGTCAAAAAGGGGGAGAAATTTGAGAATTGAATGTCTTTCCTCAGGGGGAGTAATAGATTTAGGGGGAGAACTTCATGTTAAAGGGAAGAATGTTTTTAATGTAACTAACTTAGGGAGAGAGTTAATTTGATACACATTGATATTGATTTATTTTTTGTGTTGTATATCTTTTGGTTTTGTAAGCATTTACATACATCATGTGTTGTTTCTATATTAAATGATGATGTATGTGTTTCACTCTTTATCTCACATGTGTTGTTTCTTTTCTCTCTTTATACACATGTTTCTTATACTTGTATGCAATCTATTATTTCTATTTCACACAAAGATGCCTTGATGAGTTTTGTTTAAAGTGTTTCAGAAATACAGGTTGTCAAAGTCTACTTGCCATAAACTCTCTTCTTGCAAAAATTTTCAAGAGTTTGTGTTAGGATAGATTTTAGTGTATTCAACAAGTGAATATGAGTTGAGTGATTTATGACCTCTCTCATATGCTCATTTGTTTGTTGTGGTTTTGTCATGGATTGCTAAAGGAGGAGATTGTTAGGACATATGTGTTTCACTTGTTAAGAACATATGTCATGATTTTATGTAATTGGCTTATCCTTTGACAAAACGCACTTTACTTGTATTTAGGTAGATTTAGGATGTTTCAAATACTTCAAGAAATCTTGTTTCAAGATCAAGTATTGAAACTTTCAACTCTGTTCAAGAAAACAAGTTCAAGTGCAAAATCATTATAGCTCGACAGCTGCATCTATCGAGCTTAAGGAAGCTGTTCTTTATTCGATATACTTGACACCTTCTCGACACCTACTCGACACCTGCTATCTGTCGAGGTTTAAGATTTTCAGAATTTCAATCTGATTTTCTTGGGATCCGTGAATGTGTCTTTGGGCTTTCTTTTCTCCTAACCCTAGACATATAAAAGGATCAGTTTAAGGGCTGTCAAAGAGTTCACAAGTTGCACAAGTTTTGAGCAAACTCTGTTCAAGCAAATTGTGACTGGAGACGAAGTTCTTGCCCTAGTTCATCTCTTTCTCTTGAAGAAGTTGCTGTGTATGTCTACCGTAGGGTTTTGTGACCAAGCATTTTCTTGATCTTTATCGTGTGGATGAACTGAAGAACTTTGCAACCAACAACCTTCTTAGTTGGTGATTGAAGTCACGTACTGGGATCCGTGCAATTGGTTAGTCACGTACTGGGAGTCGTGCATCGAAAGGGGAACTGTCACTATAGAACAAGTCCAATTGGATATTCGGGTAAGGGTTCAACTGTACATTGGTAAGGTACTTGAATTCCTTTACTTGAACCGCTTGTTGTGATAATAGTGGAGTTTTGAGAGTGGTGACCTGAAAATCACCCGATGGGGTTTTTGCCGTTAGGTTTTCCCCATTTGTAAACAAATCACCGTATTATTTATTTTCCACTACATATTTAGTTTATTGGTAATTTGTTTGTGTTACCACATGTTTGCTTGATAAATTGATTAATTAATAACTTGGCTAATTAATTAATTAATTTCTATCACAATGGGTCATTTAGTTTGTGGCCTATCATGTGGGGAAAATGTTTATAGTTTTTTATCACATTGTCTTGATCTTGAAGTCACATGCCTTTGATTGTCGAACTTGAACTTTTTGAGAAAGGTATAAATAACCATCTCACCACTGTTTACTAGCCAATCATGAACACCTTAGTGCATATCGTAAGATTTTGTGTTCGAGAAAGTGTAACACATGCACAAAAAGAACATAAGGTGTAGCCTTGGTTTAAATGCTAAAATTGATGTGTACATTATTGGACTTTAAATAAATCAATCAAATAAAACTGGAGTGTACATTATCCCGACTATTTTAATTAGTTTCTAATCAAATAAAATTGGTGTGTACAATATAAGGCAAATCAAGAAACTTACATGATTGCAAGCTTGTTTTCTAGGAGATATGAGAGTTATATCATGTAACTCTTTAGGTGATAGTCTCTTTCAAATTATATGTGATGAATTTTGTAGACATTGTGCTTGATTTCTATTTACATATCACCTCACATGTATTTTAAGCTTTTGCTAGTTGCACACACTACACAAGTTACTCTTTGCTAAACTTTGTACATGATGTTATGTGTGATTTTGGTTTGGCCAACCAAGTTTGAAAATTCCTTAAGTTTTATGCAAAACATGTTTGATGCTTGAGAATACATGGTGAATTGATTGAAAATCTTAATCTTGGGAAAACTGGGTTCAAAACAAGAAACTTACATGATTGCAAGCTTGTTTTCTAGGAGATATGGGAGTTATATGATGTAACTCTTTAGGTGATAGTCTCTTTCAAATTATATGTGATGAATTTTGTAGACATTGTGCTTGATTTCTATTTATATATCACCTCACATGTATCTTAAACTTTTGCTAGTTGCACACACTACACAAGTTACTCTTTGCTAAACTTTGTACATGATGTTGTGTGTGATTTTGGTTTGGCCAACCAAGTTTGAAAATTCCTTAAGTTTTATGCAAAACATGTTTGATGCTTGAGAGTACCATTAGTTTGGTTAATCCCTTATAAGGTAGAAAGAGGAAAGATATCTTTCCAATGTGGGACAAAAGAATTCAAGCCATAGGCAAGGCAAGGCAATCAAGCCAAAAAAGCCAAAACCAAAGGCAAAAATTCTTGAGTACCTACACTTATATTAGAGAAATGCTATCTAAGGAACTGTTTTTGTTAAGACTAGTCCTAATCGGTACAATAAATAGAAAATTTTTTTAAAAAAAAATATATGTGTATAATATATATAACTAACAAGTATTAATACATAAAAACTCAAAATTAAAGATTTTTAGAAAATGGGGTACTAAAATATCCATTAAAAGAGTTACTATAATTATATATAACCTTGAATTTTTCTTCCTCCCCTTAGGAAAAAAATTACAAAACTAGATTAATCTTTGCTAAAATGTAATAGGCATTTTTCGGATGTCTCCTTCATTGTGCATATATGATTCTTTCTCCATTGTGTCTGATCCTTCTAATCTCTATTAAGGTCATTATCAAGCTTTCTTCATAGCTTACTCAAGACATTTTCATGGTCATTTTCAAGGCATCTTCAAGAGATATTCTCAAGTTTATCAAATTTCAAAACTTCAACAAGCTTCCACATTGAGTTTGAGAAGGGGTGTTAGAGATAAGTTAGAAACATATTAGCTCAATGTATTGGGCCTAAGTTAAATCTTACCTTGCGTGCAAACCAAGTCTTCTACAAGTCGGGACTTAGCTTGCACACAAGATAGGATTGGACTTGAGCGTTAAACTTATTACATTGGGCTAATATACCTCTAATACTCTAATTTAAATATAAGCATACATTTTTCTTTTTTGAGAAATTAAGTCCATGTACACAAAAAAAAAAAAAAAAAAAAAAAAATTAAAAAAAAGGCAATGTCAATAGCTGCTAGTTCAAATAAGAACTAGTAAAATCTTGTTAACTTCGTAAATATGAACAAATTTATCCATTTAATGCATGTAGCATTACTCTTCCCCGTTCTAAACTGCATTGTCTATTTGCTTTTAGGTAGGGTTCAAACTTCAAATGTTTAGAAGCCAATTCATACCTCCATGTTTTATATTCGTTTCTTGTTTTGAAAGACTAATGAGAAAGAAAAATCACCTAAAATATGCAATTGCAAATGACTATCCAGGTTACTTTATAAAAAACATATGACCAGTTTAATTTAATTTATATTTCAGGTTACTATGATTCTGCCGTGTAATACGAAGTAGTATATTTTATAGGCGCATGCACATGTACTGAGCTGGTCAAATCCATCTTCAATTTGCATTGAAAAACAAGGTTTGTTGGAACTTGGAACACTAAATTAAGGTTTTTGCACCTCCCATGCATATCAGAGAATGTAATCTAAATGATGTATACTGTGACACCGAGTAAGGTGACTGTCTCTATCAAAAGCATCTGACCGAGGGTTATTTGATGTAGTTTTAGACTTGCAAGTTGCAACCCTCCAAGAAAAACTGATATCCTAGTTTGATTTTTTTTATATATCTTTTTTGGTGAATTTATTTGATGTATTTTTTGTTGAAATTTTTTCTATATTTATCAATTCTTTAAAAAGCTATAATTTAAGGGAAAAAAAAATCATTGTTTTTTTTTTTAACAAAAAACTAATAGGATTTTAAATTCTTAATGTAATATTGTCACTCGAGAGAGATTTCAAAATGTTTGAGTGCATTGTTGCCTTATTTCTCTATGGCAAAACAATTGGTTTGCCTTATTACTCTAAGCCAAAACTATTGGTGCATGAATGTGATGACTGACTGACATTCATATTCCACGAAGCAAGAATGATCAATGCAATTTGGTGGCTCGAGTTGTTTCTGGGTATAAAAATTGATTAAATTCTCACAGCATATGATGAATGTGTTCTTTTATCAATAAAGAAATGTGGAAGTTTGTGAGATCGATTCAAAGGTAATATTAATAATTGAGGGGGGGAAAATCCCTTTAAGAAGTGAATCATGTGACGAATATATTGAAGTAATCTATATATAAAATAATAGGTGAAGCAGAGAGAAACTCAAATTACAATTTCAATTAGATCTCTAATTTTATGCCACATGTCCAAATTACAATTTCAAATTAGAACTTTAATTGTGTGACGTGTCTTTCCTCAATCCGTCTAAAATTAAGTGGGCTGTGCTCTTTTTTTTTTTGGGTGAATAAAACATTCTGCTCTTCATACCCGCGTATTTTCAGGTTCACCTCCCCTTCTACAATAATCAAAACCCAAAATCCTTCGTCTCCTTCAATATACAGCTCCCCACTTCTTCAATTAATGCTATGGAATTTCAAAAGAATATCTCGATGTCAATGATGCATGTATTTCTGTATCTTATATAGGCAGAGGTTCTCCATCTATTCCGATTGTACTTTTCTTCACAATTTTAAAGGTCCTGCTCTGCAAAACGAAAGGTTTGATTACTCCTATTCCTTCGTTTTTGTGAATAAGCAAATGAAAACACCCAAAAAAAGAAAAAAATGAAAAAACTAAATATCAGAGAGATGTACATAAATTTAAAGGGAAAAAATCATATTCCCAAATAGAGAAAAAGATATATGAAAAAGGAAGAAAATATACCTGAGTCTTGAGACTAAGAAGTTGATCCGTCAGCATGAGAAGCCTTAACCCATGGTGGACAGTGAGGCAAAGCCGTGAGTGTGGTGATGAGGCGGAGCCACCTTCAAGCTTGCCCTCTATCCAGTGGCGGAGCCACCTTCAAGCTTGCCCTCCCAAAAAAATCTTCAAGCTTAATGTAATTTAAGCAACTTACCTAATCTGCACCACCATATAGTTACAGACAACACTAGCTTTTGCTGGCAGATGCATCTGGGTAGGTGCTTGCTAAATAAGCAGTCTTCACACTTTTCTTAGCTCATCTCTAAATCTCCAGCATCCTTTTTTTTTTTTTTTTTTTTTTTTTTGAAGAGAAATCTCCAGCATCCTAACTCTTCTACCTTTTTTCTTCCAATTCTTCTTTCTTTATTTCTTCATCAGTTCTTCCGTCATTTTTATGAAGCACAGAGAGTTACATTTTGATTTTAACAAACAACCTTTATCAATTACCCATCCTACCTCCACCACGTGTATGGTTGAAACTAGAAGTCTCAAAATTTAGAGTCCCTAGGTGGTCAGGTAATGGTATGGGTCATAAAAAGTGAATAGTAATTAATAATTATATATATATATATTTTTTTTTTGCTAAACATTAATAATTATATATATATATATATATATAATAAACAACAAGGCTTAACTTTATAAGAATCAGGTAGAATTTTTTTTTTGGGGTAGAATCATCATGTAGAATTTCACATCTTTATTTTGTGTGCGTTATTATTTTTTTTTTAATATTTCTTTTTGCACGCATTTCAAGCCAATATTTTTACTGTTCATTTACTATTGCAGCTATTGTTCATAAACAGTAGTCGTAATATTTGACTGATAAAGGGTCTTTAAACAGATTATTGTCTTAACAAAGGTCATCTATGTTTTTACAATTCATGTCCTTATTTTGTGTGATTTTTTCCCTCCAGATTGTCGTAAAATTGGGAAACTCTGTTACGAACAAACTGAGGCTTTTTAGCTACTTATTTTCTTATCAAAGGTCAGCTCTTTTTTATTGTTTATGTTATTATTATTGGTCAATTATTTGATAGGCTGTTCATATTCTATTTATTAGAGATATAAATCTAGACTAAATATGTGTTGTAGTGTAAAGTCTAAGGTCCCCGTTTGGTAGAGTAGTTTAACAACATATTTTCAATTTTTAAATAACATTATATGTATTTTCACACACTTTTTCACTCACATGTATTTTAAAAAAATACAAACAATATTACTAGAATAAGGTCATACCAAACGGCTCCTACATCTGAAAGTCAAAACATCTATGTGGCATTAAAAAAAAAAAAAAAAAAGTGTGTGTAAACATCTATCCCAAATTCAATTGAAGTGGAAATTGTTCTAAGTGTTCACGTGGTGGGATTTCCATCAATCCATGTTTCATCCTTTTGTCAAAACACGTAACGTGCTTTTGTGGAATTGACACCTAAAGCACAAATTAGATAATTGCCCAAAAAAGGAAAAATAGCCAAAAACAAAAAAGAAAAGGTAAGGTAGAGATTAAAGATGCAACTGTAATGGTTCAAAATGGGGAGAAATTATTTTATGCGTCAATAATCGCTTGTGTGTATATATAGTCATATGCATAAAACCAGTCAACCTAAAAAAAAAAAAAAAAAAAGGTTAAGATTCAAATTATTTCTTGTGTTATAGTTTTTCACAATATTATACATTATTTAATAAATTTTTATTAGATGATATATATATGTATATATATATATATATATATAAACTTACTATTTAAATACGTTGCTTCTCTAGAGTCTATACGCTTTATACTTCCAAAATATTCTGTTTGGTTCAACATAAATTTTTTTTTTTTTTTCAAAAAAATGAGTTCTTATTCAAAAAAATGGATTCAAGAAAATTATCTTATTTTTCCGTATTTAGTATTGACCTTGAAAATGAAATGAAAAATATTTTATGGTATTCAATAAAGAAAATTTATATTATAATGGAAAGATTTTAAAAATAATAATCTTATACAAATCATCAAGTGGTATAATATTATATATATATATAAAATAAAAAAATAAAAAAAAAATCTAACAACTCAATCCTAACACATATAATATATATTTATGAAATTTAAGATATTTGAGTTTTAGTTGATTTTATAATATTTTGGTATCTAAGTTTTTAAAGTTTTACAATTTTTAGCATTATATAATTAACCCAGTGTGATTTCTTTACATATATGGATGAGATATGCCAATTGAAGAGCATTTAATAGAATTGGTATCATAGAAGTGATAAGATTACCAATTGAAAATTAGTCTTTTAAAGAAAGATTGACTATGACAATGAGGTATATTGGTACTTTATTATTTTGTTTTAGATATGATCAAACATACTTGGAGATTATTTATTTATTTATTTTTTCCAATTTAGTTTATTAGACGTGTTGAAAGGAAAAAGAAATGATAAGCTATCTAACACTGATTCGTGTGATTTAGATTTGAGATGGTAGAACCAATTTTGCATCTGTATGTGTTTTTCATTTGGAATCAATTTAACATATTTTTTTTAAAAGTTCTGATATGTCCAGGTATGCAAAAAGATCATCAATGGCTTGGTTGCTCACAACATTAGACCCATAAACTTTTCAGCGTTAAACTATTTGACTTTTGGTTCATTTTAAGATTATAAATGTTATTTTCAGCTATGTACCTAAATTTTTATGATGTTATGAAGAAAACAATTTGTTTTTCCACTTTTGTAAGTTTAATTTTTTCCCCCTTATTCAAAGTGTGTTAATATATTTTATTATAATGAAGTATGATTTGATTTACTTTTGATGATGTTATATAAAAAAGAAAAATACTTTTGAGATGCTACAAAAATACAACAAAAAAATTATTAAAAAATTATTAAATAAAAATCCTGTGCATTTGCACGAATTATAAGCTCTTTCTAAAAATGGGTTGGTAAAATAGATAAAGTGGAATTTGGTAAGTACAATACTTGCTAAATCCCCGCATTTATTTGGTAAGCTCTTTCTAAATCCCTGCATTTCTAACTAAAAATCCTTGCATTTCTACATCCAATCTACCAAACAATACCTGCTAAATAATAAAGCACAATCTTTTTTGTCCAAAGCATATTTTATGTCATTGTGATGAGAGTGAACCATACTCATGTGGAAGCACACAATATAATAAAATAAAAGTAAACCATCCACTGATGACACATCACATAGCTCCCACAAATAAATTATACAAATTCAATCAAACTATACTCATCCAAGCTAGAAGATAGACAATACAAACAACATTTCCTATACGCCCAACTCACAATTCACCTATGCACACAAACCACTCTTATGCCAATTATTTATAAGCACTTACAAGTAAAGCCCCAGTTGATAAGCTATATCATATAAGGTTTGCTGGCCTACTCGACTGAAATTGTGCTTAATTATCATCTCCTCTTCCCCTCCTTTCATCTGTTCTATCTTACCCCACCAGTCATTCTCATCAACAAATATATATATATATACTGCTAAGTTTTGTTAATGACATTTTCTGGTTAATAATATGAATTTAGACTTAATTGAGCATTTTAAACATAAGTGATGTATAACATCGATCGCTAACTGCTGTCACAAAAAAGAAATTGTTAGAACAATTACAAAAAATAAAATAAAATAAAAATTGAATATCAGTAAAAGATAAATATATTTTGGTAAATTCATTCTTTGTGTATATGATGATGCAAGGTATCACTTATAGCTAAACATTGCTTGCTTAGCCAATAAAACATAAACTAAAATTTGCTTTCATATACCGTGCATTTTACATGGGATCAATTGAAAGTATATATGTTACATATTCTATGTACAAGCTACGCCCAGGGGCGTAGTCAAAAAATTTCACTTAGAGGGCCAAGTTGTAGTATTGATATGATAATCATAATTCATAAATCTATTATAAATAGAAAACAATTAATTTTGATATATCATCATATTCTTAAATGTTAATTAACATACTAAAATTGTATAGTTTACCATACAAAAATTGCCTAGTATACCATATACATATACAAAAATATTCAAATAAGAACAATTCATATCAAAATTATACCTAGTGACAATCTTTTGCAAAGTAAAATTCATCCATTGTCATCTCTATGTTGAAATTGTTTGCAATATCTTTTTCTATATAAACTACTATATAATCTGCCAAAAGTTCGTCCTCTATTGTATTACGAAATCTTGTTTTTATAAGTTTCATAGCTGAAAAACTCATTTTATGGTTATTGTAGAAACTAGAAAAGTCAACACTAGAATCTATTTTTACATAAATTATAAATACATCTTTAATTAAATAATAACCCCTCAAAAACAAACACCCCCCCCCCTAAAAAAAAGAATAAACAAACAATATATATATATATATATGTGGGGCCCAATAATTTGTGGGCCAGGTCCATTTATTCGTGGGAGTCCAAAGGCCCAAGCCAAGGAGGGTTATGGCCCAAGCTCGATAATATAAGTACAAAATAACCTTGGGATACAGCCGAGGATGATTCAGTCCTCGGCATGTCCAAGGTCTCACAGGAAGGAGGGACAAAAACGACATAGAGACAGCTTGGGGAAAAAATCTAAAATATCTGTGTCCATAGAAAAGGGTACGCAGGGAAGTATAACGACCAGGGAAAGCTGCCCTTATTGCCATTCAATACTTTGCACCTGACAGAGCCATACTCTCAGGCTTTTACAACCACCCCCAACCACTCTGGGTATGGGCTGATGGAACAAGTATCCGCCTTGGAATGTCGATCCTACACGTGGACGAAGGATAAAAAAACACAGGCTAGTATAAAAGGAAAAGAAAGCAATTCAAAGAAGGGGCTAGGAAAAATGGCCAAAAACCAGAGCCTCCCAGCCCGCCTCCAGGAGAAAGACTCCTAGGGCGAAGACGACTTAACCATGTATGGATATCACGAAAAACCCACCGTTTGGCGATCAAGGCCTAGCCTTTCAAACCCACGCTCTACAAATGATATTGTTTGGGCCTTTTTACGTGCGAACCCAACACTGTTACGGTTCGTTACGAATCGTGTCCTTACAATTGGCGCCGTCTGTGGGAAAGGCTTGTGTGTTGGCATAGATGGTAGGTCGAGACAGTTCCCTTGTCATTTCTAGCAGCCAGTTATAGCGTTCTAGCATAGAGTTCCACTAGGGGCTATGATTCTTGACTAGGGGCTACGCTTTGTAGCATTAATCGCATGGATGATTCTAGGGGCTTGGCCGAGGAGCCAATCCCCCTAAAGCCAAGGCCCCATGCCAAAAACTGGACAGAACTAAGGTATTGTATGGTCCTCGGACTCAAACCTATGGAGAAACCAACTACTTAGATGAGAAAACTGAGTTTTGGACAGAACCAAGGTATTGTATGGTCCTCGGACTCAAACCTACGGGGAAACCAACTACTTAGATGAGAAAACTGAGTTTTGGACAGAACCAAGGTATTGTATGGTCCTCGGACTCAAACCTACGGGGAAACCAACTACTTAGATGAGAAAACTGAGTTTTGGGCAAAACCAAGGTATTGTATGGTCCTCGGACTCAAACCTATGGGGAAACCAACTACTTAGATGAGAAAACTGAGTTTTGGATAGAACCAAGGTATTGTATGGTCCTCGGACTCAAACCTATGGGGAAACCAACTACTTAGATGAGAAAACTGAGTTTTGGATAGAACCAAGGTATTGTATGGTCCTCGGACTCAAACCTATGGGGAAACCAACTACTTGGATGAGAAAACTGAGTTTTGGACAGAACCAAGATATTGTATGGTCCTCGGACTCAAACCTATGGGAAACTAACTACTTAGATGAGAAAACTGAGTTTTGGCAGAGAAATATTGTATGGTCCTCGGACTCAACCTTTGGGGACAACTATTGGATTGAGAAAACTGAGTTTTTGGAACAGACCAGGTTACTAAGATGAGAAAACCCTGAGTTTTGGACAGAACCAATGTATTGTATGGTCCTCAGACTCAAACCTATGGGAAACCAACTATTAGATAGAAAACTGAGTTTTGGACAGAACCAAGGTATTGTATGGTTCTCGGACTCAAACCTATGGGGAAACCAACTACTTGGATAAAATGAGTTTTGGACAGAACCAAGGTATTGTATGGTCCTCGGACTCAAACCTATGGGGAAACCAATACTTGATGAAAACGAGTTTTGGACAGAACCAAGGTATTGTATGGTCCTCGGACTCAAACTATGGGGAAACAACTACTTGGATGAGAAAACTGAGTTTGACGATCAAGGTATTGTATTTGATCTCGACTCAACCTATGGGGAAAAACTCTTAGATGAGAAAAATGAGTTTTGGACAGAACCAAGGTATTGTATGGTCCTCGGACTCAAACCTATGGGGAAACCAACTACTTGGATGAGAAAACTGAGTTTTGGACAGAACCAAGGTATTGTATGGTCCTCGGACTCAAACCTACGGGGAAACCAACTACTTAGATGAGAAAACTGAGTTTTGGACAGAACTAAGGTATTGTATGGTCCTCGGACTCAAACCTATGGGGAAACTAACTACTTAGATGAGAAAACGGAGTTTTGGACAGAACCAAGGTATTGTATGGTCTTCGGACTCAAACCTATGGTAAGGTCGGCTACTGAATAAAGATTCTAAGTTACTCAATCCTCGGCTCAAATACCATAAAAGGTTAAAGCTATTAAAGTTGTTAGGAAGATGGTAAAACACCCTATTACTCAGCAATCTGGGGGGGGGGGATGTTCATTTCCGGGTTATAAGTCTTCGGATGATTACCTCCTGCACCGCACCTAGCATCCAGTTGTCATCTCGGCTATTTTGGGGTAAGTGTTGTTTTCACAGGTCGGTAGTGTTGTACCAAGTAACTTTATTAAATTCATGATAATATCTTTTTCTTAGCAAAAGTTTTTGACCCTAAGTGTCATTAGTTCAAGTCTGTATTATTGTGCCGAACAGCACTCGTAAGTTCATAATAGCGCCTTTTTCCTTGATAAGGGATTTCAGCCCTAAGTATTGTGCTCTAAGGTCGACGGTATTGTGCCAGGCCGACTCAATAAGCTCATCATAATGTCCTTTCTTTTTCTTCCTAATAGGGGTTTCAGCCCTAAGTATCACTTGTTCGATTCAGTATTATTAAGTCGGATAGTTTCTATAAACACAGAGCAAGATCTTTTTATTAACTAGGATGTCGGTCCTAGACGTCGGTCAAAGTGTAAAAATAAAAAGAATTTACATGATTGAATATCTATTCACGACGTAATCATTTCGGAAATAAAGAGATAGAACATGTGAAATAAAACAATAACAACTTTTATTAATATAAAGAGGTATTACAACGTACAAATAAGGGCTTAAACAAGCCTATACAGAAGGTGGATTACAAAAATAATAATTGAAAACAACAACAATATAACAAATAAATAGTTCGATGTCTTTTTAAACTCGTCTCCGAAGTCCTTCCAAACTCTGCCCCAGTAGCGCCCATATTGAGAGGAGGACCTTCTTCAGAAGAAGATGGAGGAGATGAAGAGAAAGAATGAGGAGAAGAAGAGAAAGAAGGAGGATGAGAAGAGGAAGAAGGAAAAGCGGCAAGATGGATCTGGCGGTGGAAAGAAGAAGAAAGAGAGGTAAAAGGAGGCACTAGTGAAGGAAGAGAGGAAGAAGCAGGGACATTTTGTCCCTACGTCAGTCCTGACTCCTAACACGCTGGTGCTATGTTAGTTATGCTCATAAGAGAGCGGCTGGTACTGATAATGGGTGACCCCAACTCAGTCGCGCCGAAAGTTTGACGTGACGAGCCCCTGCTTCGGATTTTAGCTGAAAGGAAGGTAAGAAGGATCTTGAGTCTCCACTATCCCTGCCTTGACCGAGCCATTTTTAGCTTCATAACAATATGGTGTTTCTGGGAGAGGTATGATTCCTTCATTACCTATTACTATCTCAAACGTATCATGATTTGGGGTGTAACTAGCGAGTAAAGTAAACTCTGAAGGAGGATAAGGGTATCAGATTTCAGAAGGGTGAAAAGGGTCTCTGTATAAGAGAAATAGCCTTCTGCTTTTCTTTTTATATGAAGGGCGAAACGGAAGATATTTAATCTGTTCAGATTTCCAAGAAAATCTGTAAACGAGAATATACCCGTTCCACTTCCCCACATCATCAAACAAACCGTCGAATTTAAATAGTCTCGTAAATGGAAGTCATTAAAGGCGCGTTTCGGATAATCAAACGGCGAGAATGCGTCATGCGTGAGTTCAGAGGAATGTCTCGTAGACCGGTACATTTCCTAGGCAAATGAAGAACCGCCAACATTAATGAAAGGCTGAATTAAATGAGCCGTAATAAAGGCTTGGTGTTACCAAAACCCCCCTCTCCGACCAAGAGGTCAGACAACAGGGTTTTGAGGGGCTATTGTGGGGCCCAATAATTTGTGGGCCAGGTCCATTTATTTGTGGGGGTCCAAAGGCCCAAGCCGAGGAGGGTTATGGCCCAAGCTCGATAATATAAGTACAAAATAACCTTGGGATACAGCCGAGGACGATTCAGTCCTAGGCATGTCCGAGGTCTCACAGGAAGGAGGGACAAAAATGACATAGAGACAGCTTGGGGAAAAAATCTAAAATATCTGCGTCCATAGAAAAGGGTACGCTGGGAAGTATAACAACCGGGGAAAGCTGCCCTTACTGCCATTCAATACTCTGCACCTGACAGAGCCATACTCTCAGGCTTTTACAACCACCCACAACCACTCTGGGTATGGGCTGATGGGACAAGTATCCGCCTTGGAATGTCGATCCTACACGTGGACGAAGGATAAAAAAACACAGGCTAGTATAAAAGGAAAAGAAAGCAATTCAAAGAAGGGGTTGGGAAAAATGGCCAAAAACCAGAACCTCCCAGCCCGCCTCCAGGAGAAAGACTCCTAGGGCGAAGACGACTTAACCATGTATGGATATCACGAAAAACCCACCGTTTGGCGACCAAGGCCTAGCCTTTCAAACCCACGCTCTACAAATGATATTGTTTGGGTCTTTTTACGTGCGAACCCAACACTGTTACGGTTCGTTACGAATCGTGTCCTTACAATATATATAAACGAAACAAATTAACAGTATTTGTATGTAAATTTCATATGATATCGAAAACTAAGACAAATCTACCTGAAGAGTATGTAAAAAGTCATGTTGGGGGTCATTCGGAAAATTAATAAAAGACACTAGAATTGATTGATTAAGTTTAAGAGTTAACACTTTTCTCAACAACAAAAAAAAAAAAAAAAAAAAAAAAAAAAAAAAAAAAAAAAAAGGTTTAAGAGTTAACAAATAACAATATTAAAGCATGCTGAATCCCTAAAACATTTTGAGATAATTCCATAAGAACATAAATTTATTACATAAGTTGTACTTAGTATCTATTTAACTATTAAAAATATTTTCATTTGTAAGTGGCATTTTGACTTTGAAAAAAAAAATAAAAGGTTTATTCATGCAAAAAGTTCTTTATTGATAATGAACAAAATATAGTGAAAATGCTATTGTTACGTAAGTCTTATTACATTAAAATATCACTAAAATATATGTATTGCTTTTTTATGTCAAGTAATATATATATTTATATTTTTTTTTTTTGAGAAACATATATATTTATATTTATATATCAATGCATGCATATAGAATATACTAAAGTTCCCCCCCTCCCAAGATAAATTCTGGCTTTGCCCCTAAGAGTATGTGAATGCTATGACTATAACAGTTTTGAACTAGCAAGGAGTAACCTTCTTTTTAAGAGATGTTGTTCGCAATTGAGAACATAAATTGAAGGGGTCGGGTTAATAATAAATATATAAGTTGTTGATATTGTTTTTTTTTTTTCTTTTCTTTTATTTAGCTCGTGTAAATTAACGAGGGGAAAAAACAATTATATAATATATATGTCATTTTTGGGAATTTGTTATTGAAATAAATTTTAGCCAAATAGAACACAATTTCTCTTTTAATCGAAATTACTGAACACTCCAACCTTCATATTAGCAATTATTGAAACCGTGAATTTTCAAACAATACATATTCAAATAGTTTTCCAGAGCCAACACCAACAAAATAAATAAATAAATAAAAGCCATCAATGCTTACAATTTGGGCGAATGATTGGAATGAGAAAGCTAAAAGCCTCACCAAATAAAAAGAAAATCACATAATGGCAAAGAAAGAAACAAGAAGCATCATGAGGGCGCAAGTAAAAGACTTCAACTCGGGTGAATGATTGATCATGGATAGAGGTGTTGTCGGTACATGATAATCGTTTCCAGGACCCCCTGCTGCTAGTGGAGGAGAAAAAGGAAGAGACTGTGATGGGTTAGTAGGTGGAGAGTTCGAATTACGATTGGGTGCTGGAGGAGACTCTGGTGGAGAGTGTGATGGGCTGTAGCCACCTGGGAAATAGCAGGTCTTATTACAAACACTTAAAAGAATTTTCAAAGAGAAGTAAAAATCAAACATTGAAATTCTCTAAGAAAAGGGTTGAACTATCTATACTCACAGTCAGATGCCTTCCAACCTATTACCATCTTCTCACGATTGAAAACTAGGCGATAACCAGTCATGAAGTTTTCTGCATAATAGTAAATAAATTCATATTGTAAGTGGCATTTTTTCTTTTGAAAAAGTTAACAAAAGTTCTAAGGAAATTAGTTTAATAATTATTTTTATAAATATTTTATAAGAACATGATAAAGTAATCTATTATTTTAATAACTATTTATATTTTTCATAAAAGTAGTATTTAAACTTTCCTAAAACAGTTTATTAATAATTTTCTTAAGAACATCTGTTAACATGACAATTTTCTCAATTTAAAAATGTTAGGATACTGGCTGTTTAACAATAGCAATGCACTAAGTAAAAGAAAATCAGTTTAATTTTTTTAGTTCAAGTGTAAATTTTAATGTCTAAGTTAATATATTGATACAGTCAATCAGCCTCCTTTTTATTCGAATCACTCGTTAATAATGTCTTACAAAGTTACAATATAAACTCTGTAACAGTGAATATTATAGATTGAAATTCTTTAATAAATATAAATATAAATATATATATATATATATATATATATATATATATATATATATATATATAAACTCCATGTAATCTCCAAATTAGAGGCTAATGAACAGGTTTCTTGAATCTTGCCATAATGAGTTTTAAACATCATTTCAAATGGTTGGTTTAACTAGGATGGATCGCTAAGAAGGGTTTTTTAATTTCTAATTTGCTATGTTAATTTTATTGTACCCAAGATGTAGCTCTGATCTATCCCACGAAATGACTTCTATCAATCCTTAAATTATGTAATCTTGTTCTTCAAAAAATAAAAAATTAGCAAAAATTACTCCAGCACTTCTCTGCTTCTTGTCAACTTGAAAATTCATTAAAAAAAATTAAAATTAAAAATAAATAAATAAAAAATCACAACCAGAAAGCAGGTTACGGGGAATTTGAGGAAAAAATTATAGCTTTATGATAGTCTCCTTATAAGGAAAACAATACACAAAATCAAAATTCCAAATTCGATAGAAAAACACGAAAATGCAACTTCATCAATTGAAATAGGTTTTGTAATAAGCATAGTTCTTGATAAATAAATACTCACGTCCTATGGTATTATAGTCAGAATCTCCACCTTTGATAATACCCAAGCAATACAAATATCCGCCCTGGAGACCACAAAATCAAGTTTTAGCAAAACTCAAGCAGGAATCGAATATTAACGCACTAGAAAGTGAGAGCACACCTGATTAGTAACCACTGGTAATATTGGATCAATGACAAAATATTCTCCTCCACCTTTCAATGTCAGACTGATTTTAGGGAAATTCAAATTACTGTTTTGATTTGCATCGCATATAAATTACAAGTTAGTGTTTCACATCAAGTTGAAAAGATCAGAACAAAAACTAAAATTGGAATAGGTTTCTCCAGATATAGATGACCAGACCTCAAGTCATAACAGTAATCTAAATAAATGGAGCCCGACTGATAACTGGACGGACTTTCTTTGACTTGGGAAGCGAACTACAAAATAATATAAATCATACTCATTTGTTATGACATTAACATTTATTCCCAATGATATCAGGAAATGCCTCGTGCAAAATACTTACACTCTCAGTAATAAATGTATAAGCTGGGTCTCTTAGTAATGTATACGATGTACCAGAGTCAAAGGCAGCGCTGAGCTCCAGCTTAGAACTACTGCTTCCCACAGTTATTTGAGTGAGGCCGATCATATAATATGGACTGGTAACAAGTTTTCAAGGACAAAATCAGTGCAAGTACGATGAGATTGGGGTCAAAGATATTGTCTTCTTGCCAAACTAAATGACCCTTCCAAATGTCGAGAAAGTGACTACTTACAGTGATTGCATAATGGTGAAAGGTGTTTCTTTTTGGTCTAAGCTGCCACCATCTCCAAAAGTTATTCTCCCATGCTCATGATCAGGTCCAAAACACATAGAAAAAGAATTTGAATCGAGCCCTTTTCTTACTAAGATGCTAGGAACAGATAAGTCATCAATTCCAAGCCCAAGTAAACCGTTTACTGTACCATCAACCAGATTTTGTGCACAACTGCAACAAAATAACGGGATTCGCTCTCAAGTGTCACATCCAAAACATGAAAATTTTCTAAACAGATCTTACCACCAGTGAAAAAACAAGAAGCAACTTCAACTTACAAGAAAATTAACACAAACCCGCTAGTGATTGCATCCCCCCAAAAAAAATCATATTGAAGACTACACTTTTTTCTTGTAATATCATCGTCTAAATGTATACAATATCATGACCTCCCAAGCCTAGCCTACCTTTCCAAGGGAATTTTTTTCACCTTTTCTCTTCTTGCATAAGAGAGACTTTTACAGTTTTACTGAATTAGTAAGACTGAGACAAACAACTTTACAACCCGCATATATAATTAATGATTATTCCTATTTGATCAGGTGGCGACAAAAAACCTTCCAAACTCCAGATTCATCACCAAAAGTATCTATATTTGACAAAATATCAGTTATTCCAGAAATTTTGTCACTTTAGCTAACAATTGTTAATTTTAAACCATTTTTTAGAAATTTATATTAAATCGGTACTGTGTTACTTGAAATGATATTTGCCCCAAAGTTTTTGGTAACAAAGCAATGAAAATTAACTAACCCAAAAGTAATTTGAGCTTCAACAGCTTTTAATTGATTGTCATCCGTAATTAGGTGCAAAACATCCTCTACTAAGATCCCAGAATTTGATGAACCATCGACGTAGCCATATGTATAAGCACAGTCACTACTAGCTGAAAGACATTGATTTTGATCGCACAAGGTACTGATGTTGCAAGGAGCTTTTTCACTTGTTGATGATGCAGAAGGACTATAAATGTTGAGGTTTATTTCCTGCTTGATAAAGGATTAAGAGTATACATTTTAAGTAACATGGATAAGTGAATAATAAAAATTTTATTTTGATTTGATTTGATTAATTGAATGAGAAAAAAAATTGGATGCTATCATTGCAAATATTAAGTAGTGTCGGTTGAACTATAAAGTTGTTAACAAAAATTTATTGAGTTAATAAGGAGGTATCTTGAATTCTTAATGGAAAGTGTTTTGGTAAAAAATAAAACTAATTTCCCGCATTTATAAAAGAGAAAAAGAGATAAGGGTCTATAATTGGTGCTCTTATTGGGCTTATTTGTTTGATGCCGAACATGTGGAGATATGAGAATTCAATCTTGTGAGAACAGGCCACAAAGTGATAAAACTCATTATTTGAGCTATTAAATTAATTAATGGGTTTGGCTCTCCTCCCGTTATAAACTTTCATGTTTTCTTTCATTTAATATAGATGAAAGACACCTAGCATTAGCAGACTAACAATCCAAAGGCAAAAGAATAACCACATTTAGTCTCTCTTAATTTTGTTCTTCTCTCTCAATTACTCACAGCCTTTAGCAAGCAAACCCACCGTAATACACCCAACACCCTTGGTCGCGGATGACAAGGAGCTATCAGAAATAATGCCAAAGACACCATCTAAGAAACGTGGCCTGCGTATCAAAATCGCAACCGCAAAAGTTTAGAGCTCAACAATTTATTTCTTTGATTTTTCTATTCCTAATTTCCAACGTCTGTCTCTCTCCCTCTTGACACTGATTTCATCACTACTGCGTGGTTAGTTTTCTCTCTTTTTGTTTATGAAACTTCATTTTCTGATATATTGGTAAAATTTCTTTGATTTTACTGTTATGGTTTTTTTTTTTTTTTTTTTTAAGAGATACAAATTGTTAGATTTTAAAGATTTAGGATTAAATGTTTAGAGTCCTATTTTGTTTATGTTGGCAAACCGAGAACAAAAACATGTCTAGAATAGGTGTTAGACATTGCTCAAGGTGAATACAAGTCAAGTTTCAAGAACATTTAAGTTGCAGGAAAAAGAATTGAAATTCAGTGAAGCTCGACCAATCGAAGAATAAGCTCGACCGATCTAAAATTGCAGTAAAGCAGTTTCTGCAAAATTTTAAATCAAGTCTAAGCCCGCAAAAAAGTTTAGGGTTTCAGTCCAACACTCCTAAGTATAAAAGGAAAACCCTACATTTTAAAGACTCTTGAAAGACTTGTGAGTTACTCCTGTGAGATCTGAGAGATTTTGTACCTTCTAACTCCACAAGTGTCTATCGGAACAAGATTTACAATCAAGTGCTGGTGGAATCTAGTTGCTACTACAAAATCAACAAGTGGTGATCTGAAATCTTTAAGTGGGATCTCAAAGTCATAAGCGTGTGAGCTTGTGTGTTGTGAATCCAAGAGAAAAGAATCCGTGGATTCGGAGCTTGCACATGATCGTGTTTATAAGTTACTACTAGAGATAGCAATAAATTTAGGGTCAAATATTTTGTAAAAACTTCAATTCTCTATTAGTGTATTTGTTTACCTTGAGGATAGTTAAGTCAAAACCTCTCCAGGTTTTTACCTTGAAATGGCTCGTTTCATTAGTTTTCCTGGGTGATTATATCTGTGTGTTGTTTATTTTTCTGATACTGTGCATGATATGATATTTCACTGTTTAACCTAAATCTCATAATTAACCTAAGTAATCATTTGGCTAATATATTAGATTAAACAATTTTTTTTAAGGGATCTAATTTGCCTTTTTCTTAGGTGAAGCAAGGCCTAGTCTTGGCAATACTCAGATGATAGAGATGATATTGGAGAGAGAATGGAGTAAAGAAAGAGAGAGACAGAAATAAAAAGGAGGGGGGGGGGGGGCGCAAAAATTTGCCATAAACTTGCTTGCAGCAAATCCTGCATAATGGTGGACATGGAAATATGGGAGGAGATGGGAGAGTTTATAACGAGAGAGCTGAACCCTAAATTAATACATGTAACTGTAGTCCATATTAGTAAAGATCAAGTAATGAATATCAGTAGCTTCATTAGTCAAATTAAAACAAAAATAAAGATATAAGCACACATTTTTACAATAAAGTTTAGGTCGCAACCTACTAATGATAGATAAAAAAAATGACGTAAATAATGAATCCAAATAAAAACTAATAATAGTTTACCACTTACATTTTGTTGTAAAACAGTTGTATAACTATACGTGTCTATAGCACTACCCTCAAAATAATAACCTCATTTACCGTTAGAAATTTACCATAATTATGATCTGTTGGGTCATTAACTTTAGGAGGCCTAATGAGTCCAAAATGAGACCCATTGGCGCCAACCTTTACACGTACGTAAGATTTCATACACAAACTATATTCAAACACTTTAAGGGAATCTGGCCAAAGGAAAATGTTGGCAACCCTTTTTTTTTTTCATCAAAAAATTTAAAAATATTCATTAGAGATAAAACCAAATCTAATGTCAATGTTGGGGGATGTCAACAAAGTCTTTCTAGGTATAGAAAATAATGTTTTTATCTATCCAAACATTCTCTCAAAGTCCCACATCTCATCAAGAAGAGTCCAAAAAAATATCTTTACCAATAATATGACTCAAGACCAACTTTTTGTCCATCAAGCAAAAGTAAAAAAAGTATATATGAAGGGTGGTGAACATAAATTTTGCTATTTTTTTCTCTTGACTATCTAAGAATCATTTTGAATTTTTTATTATTATTTTTATTTACTTGTAAAGGAATTTTGAAAAAAAAAAAAAACTATATAATTGAAATACATATTCACTTTTACTTGTAAAAGTACTTTTTTCTCTCGCATAAATATAAGTCTCAAAAGGGGCTACAAATGTTTTGATAACTTTTACATAATGTTTATTAAAATATACAGTTTTAATAACTTTTACATTAAATATGTGACAAAAAATTAAAAGTTATCTTATTTTCAAAAGGCTAAAAATTATATTATTTGTAAAAATTAAACTGAAACAAACGGCATAAAAACATAAACTAATAAGCCGTAGGTATAACCGTATAAGCACTCTAATTTCGAGTCCAAATAAGTCTATAGACCAGAAACAAAAGTTGATCAAAAATCGAATTATAATTCTGGGCTTTATGGGCTTCCTACACTGGGCTTGTCAACTATTTGGGCCTTCATACTGATTCCGTTCTGAAGGCCGTAATTTTAATCTTTAAATCATGCTTGGGTTGAGCTAAGAAGTGTTTGTTTTTATTTCTATCTTTTAATATAGAGTTTGTTTTTCGAAACTTTTTGGTACGAGCACATCGTCGTGGACATATATGCAAGGATTAATCATTTGTAAAAGTCAGATATATTCACTTGAGAAGCAATATGCATGGTGAAGTTGAAATAATAAAAAATCCTAAGTAACTAACGCACCTCTCCAGATGATAGGTATGTGTAGGTATTGCAACCAACAGCAATGTTTTTCTGACAATCGCATGGTAACCAGAACAAACTACTGCCTGTGTCCAATGCCACCAAAAATGATAAACTTGGTGTCCCCACAGAAACATTTGCATAATACAGACTGAAATATCCAAAAAACAAGAAGTGGTTAGTACAAAGCAAAAAGAAGAACTCCTAAATAGAACGAAGACAACGGCGGAACCAGGAATTTATATTTGGGAGGCCAAACATAAAATTAGACAATTAATTATTTCTGTGTATATATTAATTATATCTATACTAACAGTAATGTACATACAATTTAATAATCAAAACCCAGAAGTGTATTATTTTTGAATTACCAACTCCTAAACTTGTCCATGAACCTAGATTTTTCAAATTAAATTATCACCCATTAAATATAATGACTAAAATTTTAAAAAATACTAATAATTTAAAGATTTTTAAATAAAAGACAAACAATCATTCAAATTTCAATATTAAAAAAAAAAAAAAAGCTATAACCACAATCAAATACATGTTATATTATTTTATATATAAATAAAATGATAAAAATAATATATTTTAATCATATACATTTATGATGTTATGATACATTGATTATTTTAATATTTTAAGAACAAATAAAAATATGAGAAAGTGAGAGTAGCCTACACAGCTACACAACTGCTTTTGCAGGAGGTATTTTAACCACACATATGGTTATGTATTGGAGGAAAATTATTTAAGTGTTATCTCTACAATATTTTTACAACAATTTCACAATAAATCCTAAGTGATAAGTTATTATTAGTTCTAATTTTAATCCACAACTAAATAACTTTTTTGCACACACGTAACAGCCAATAATAACTTGTCACTTAAGATTTATTTTAAAAATATTGTGAATATAACATTTCTTTATTAAAATAACTCTACTATATATACTAATTTTTTCAAATATTTTGGGGGGGCCAAGGCCCCCTTGGGTCCCAATGTGGCTCCGCCACTGAACGAAAATCGGTATTGTCACCAAGAAACTAATGGGTTGTTTGATAGCATAATTAGAACAACAATTTTCAGTATTTAAACAATATTATATGTATTTTCACACTTTTTTACCTACATGTATTTTCAAAAAATATAAATAACGTTACTAGAACAACGTTACCAAACACTGCTTAAAAAATTCTAAAGTGCATGGGTTTCCTTGGCTGTGGGAGCATATTTTCATTTTTCAGTCTAATGATAATTAAATATTAAGTTGTGTTTAATGGAGCATGTATAAAGTTGAATACAAAAAATTAGATAAAGGATTTATATTCAAAATTATATATATACATGTTAAAATATGTGATTAAAGGATTAAATTTAGGGTATTTTAATAATTTGAACTTTTAAGACCATTAGTAATTTAATAACTAAGTTAACAGTATCATTAATTTCTCTCATCTCTTTTCTTCGGCATCTTAGCATCTAATTTATTTAAACAATCATCATCCAATTCTTAAATCAAAGTTCACCAAAGAAGGGAAAATAAAAAGGTTCATGAGTGGCTTAGGATCATACAATGACAAACTGGGGTCGGTAAGCGTATTGTTTCCATTGGCAAAAGTGAGTGGCGACTGGTTGTTACTGGCGGCAAGGTGACGGCCCTGGATTATGTGGTCACGGCGGGCCATGGCAGCATAGTACTCTACGCTTCCTTTCTCTGGAAGCCCATCAGCGCCAAGAATTGCCTTAACCGTATCCGAGAACCGGTGGTGAATGTCAAACCCAAATGTCCCCAACCCGTTACAGCTCTGGCTACTCAAACCCAGTAGTAACAATATTACCAGCAGTGTGCATGATGCAAAAGTGAATGAATATGAACTAGTATAACTCAAAGCCCAAGACATCGCTTAATTAATGAACTAGAAGTTTTTGCAGAGAAAAAAAAAGAAAAAAAAAAAAACGACTTGTCCTGGGGAAAGTTTACGCATGAAATGAACGAGGAATGTGAAGATATTTATAGGGAAATGAGTATAGCAACTAAACTACTAGCTAGAAAGGAAGTTGACCTGGAAGAAGTCGCTCTATCTCGCTGTAAGCTCAAAACTGCAGTTGTCGTGGTCACTTTTAAATATTCGCTATTTCACTGCTTTTTTTTTCTTTTCTTTTCTTTTTTTAATTCAATAAAGAAAAAGAATAGTCAAGATATAGAGAGAAATACTATGTGGTGATTTTTTTTTTTTTGTTAAGACTAATCTTAATTTCAGTGCCAAATAACTCATTTAAAATTGAAATGATTTGTTGATCAAGTAAGTGCTCACCTAAGTAAAACCACTTTAATTAGCTCCAATTAACTTAATTAGTAAAAAATTTTGTTGCCAAATAAAAAGTTTGGGATTTAAATCTTGTTGACACCAAAAAACAATTAGTGTCTTGATAGATTTAAATACTATTGCATCTACTTATAAACAGTAACTTTGTACAAATTTATTATAGCTGTATGTGTGTTTTTTATTTAATATATGTGTAAATTTTGACTTTAATTTCTTTTTTTTAAGCATAAAAATTAATAAAATATTAAATACATCTTAACTACTGCTTTTAAGGAATTTATTAACAGAATTTAAAAAAAAAAATCATTTCATGATCACTATTATTTAATATTTAAATGTAAGCACAGGTAGTATACTACCCATGCTGATACGTATCATATAATAATCAAGAAAATTATTAGGTACTCCTAGAGTATCATAAATGCGTACTCCTTCCTCTCACATGAATGGTGGGTCCCACCATGAATTTAATTAGTGAGACCCACCATTCATGTGAGAGGAGGAAACATACATTTATGGTACTCCGAGAGTACACGATAATTTCCCTAATAATCACTATCAATGCCCAAAAAATTTTAGAATTGAGTTTTGAAATGTTTAACTCGTGTCTTTCCTAGCTACATAAATATCATTTTTCATTCTAGAACTCCACCATTACATACTGTGTCTATGGTTAAATCTTGGGTAGTCATGATTCATCCCTTTTGTCCCAATGCAATGATGAAAGAGGGAGAAGCTTAAGAGTACCACGGCCACCTCACAATTGAGTTTGCTACCTTTAATACATCTTCTTGACTTGAGATCACCTCTAGTTTGCCAGCTCCCTACTCGTCATTGAGCACCGAATGTTAAAAGAGCTGGAATATGGGAGAAAGTATATCATGTTTTGGTAATACCAGCATTTGTTTTGGTATTTCATACCCAATAAATGAGTGAAACATGTTTCAAAAAACCACATCAGACTACTCCAATAAATGATTAATTTATCTTCCCAATAGTATAGAAGATTGTGATTAATTTATTAGAGTTGTCTGATGTGATTTTTTGAAACAAGTGTCACTCATTTATTGGATAGGAAATACCAAAATAAATGTTGAGTTGGCATTATCGAAACATGATATACTTTCTCGAAAGATGGAGGAAAAGAATAAAATAGGCTCTTTTGGATATACACCACTGTAAGTTTCTTTAAAAAAAATTCCCCTCTCTTCGTGTGTGTGTTAAAAATATTTAGTATTCTAAAAAAATAAATAAATAAAGAAAAGGAACTAGAAATTTAGGTCATTTTCTTTATTTTAAAAAAAAAGTTTAAAAAAAAAAAAAAAAACAAAAGTGGGCAAAAAATTTGGCAAATCAATTCAATATATTTTTATTGGATATGAATTTTGACAAATTCATCACTAGATTACATTTTCTTCTTATATCATCTATACTTACAAAATTTATAAAAAAAATCAAAAATTAATAGTTATGTCATCCATCAATGTTTAAGTTTCAAGTTTTGTAATCTAAAATTATACATAAAAAATAAGTTTATAGATTGTATAATAAATAACATCCAGTTGGCACGAAATTTAATGTGTGTGTTAAGAATATAAAAAACATGCAATTTAACGGTTATATTTTCTGGATTTATGAAAAATTACATTTTATCATCCTAAATTATGACTCATTTTACACTTACCCTTCTAAATTTTGAGAATGCACACTTCACCTTCCCCCCCCCCCCCCCCCCCCCCTTTTTTCCCAAACTATACCCTCTTCTACACTTAACCCTCTAAGCTATAAGAATGTACATTTTACCCGGCCCATAAACTATGACCAATTTTACACTCACTTCCTTAAATTTTGAGAATACACACTCACTTCTCTAAATTATTATTCATAAAATATGGTGCAAAGTATTACACAAGTAATTTATGCAGGAAAGTGTGCACTCTTTCTTGGTTTAGGGTGGTAAAGTGAATAATTTAAAAGAATAAAGCATGCATCCTCTTAGTATAAAAAAATAAATGTAACATGAGATATAATTTAAGAAGAGAAAATATAATTTTTTTGGGATTTAACCGTTTATTAAAAGTGAAAAAAAAGGAATACATTGAACATAAATTGAAAGTTCGTTGAGGAAATTAAAATTGACAAAATCAAACTTTTAGATGCGAAATTGAAAACTAATCAAATTAAAAGGACGTTATTAATTTATAATTGAACTTTAAAAAGAGATAGCCTTAAAAACAAGATAATAATATTTAAATAAAGGAGGTCGTTGACATTGGAATAAATTATTGGCTTCATTTTCACTAGAAAAGTTAGAGAGAAAGAAGCACAGAATGTAGCCAAGTGTCAAACATTCAACATTTGTTTGCTGGGCCGACCTTTACTCTTACTTTATTTCAATGTCATAAAATTTGATATACATCGTCAATCTCGGAGACTTTTCTGGGTAAGCAAACTTTGGTCCCCCTATGTTTCCTCCATTCGCTTGAAACTGCATTGTCTATTTCTATTAGGTAGAGTTCAATCTTCAAATTTTTAGAAGTTGTACAACTCATACCTCAACGTTTTATATTCGTTTCAAGTTTTGAAAGTCAGATATTAGAGAAAAAAGTCACCAAAAATATGCGTGCAAATCACTATCCAACGAGCTATGGCATTTGAGTAAAGTGACTTGTCTAAATCAAAAACGAATGACCAATCAATTTATAATTCAGGTTACTATTATTCTGCCGTGTAATACGAATATGTACATGCACATGTGGAGCACCAGCTAAAGTAAGGTTTGCACGTCTAATACAAAATGTTATCTTAAAACTATGCATGCAAAACATCCTAGAACTTTGACACTGAGTAAGTTGGCTTGTCTAGTTGTCTCAATCCATCAAAAGCATCTGACCAAGGGCTGAGCTAGGGGAGGTTGGGACAGGGAATGCCCCCTGCACATCCCCCCCCCCCCAACCCAAAAAAAAAAAAAAAAAAAAATGCCAATGCAAAACCACCCCCACCCCCTCCCTTCCCAAAAAAGAAAAAAAAAATGTCATATTTAGGATTGAGATTTGGTCGGGTCGGGTTCATAGTCACCCGCAACCCAACCTAAAGCTATTGTTAGGGAGGAACTCGACCCAACCCCCAAATTTGGGTTTTTGGTCTGATCAGGTTTCAAATATGACTCTTTTTTTCCAAACAAGTCCAGTCGGACTTAATACCAGCCCAATACCCAAAATTCACCCAAGTTTTTGCCCCAGACCCAACCCTAGCATCCACCTAACCCGTCCAAGACCCTTCAAGTCAGGTCAGGTAGGTCCTTGCTCTCCCCTAGTCATATTATAGTTTTTCTTATCATCTTTTTGGTGAATTTATATCATGCATTTTTTGTTGAAGTTTTTTCTTAATTTATCAATATCCTTTAAAAAAACATTACCCTTTTTTTTTTTTTTTTGGCAACCGAAAGACAAAAGAACATTATTACTACATTTAAAAAGTGATTAAAAAATTGATAGGACCTCAAATTCTTAATGTAAGAGCATACACATCAGCTTCAATGAGTTTTTAGCTAAATTGATTATAAAAATAAAAATAAAAAAACTCACTTTTTATAGTTTAGCTAACCATTTTTTTATGCACCTACATTAGCCTCAATATTTTATCTCTTACTTTAATTATTTATTGACAATGCCAAACTAAGTGTGGCAAGATACTTTTCATTGCTAACTTTATTTTGCTACTTAATTGAGCTTAATATGGGGTGTTTTTTAGTTGGTTATGTAAAATTTTGACTAAAAATAGCCTTTGTTAAGACTAATGTGAGTGCTCTAATATTATTATTTGGTATTTAAATGTTATGCGTTGTTACCTATGGACCTATGGTGAAACAATTGATACAAGAATGTGATATTTTGACATTCATATTCCAAGAAACAAGAATGATCAAGGCAAATTGATGGATCAAGTTGTTTCATGGTATAAATTCTCACAGCATACGATCAATGTCTTTTTTAATTAATGAAGAGATATGGAAGTTTGTGAGATCGATTCAAAGGGTATTATTAATAAGGTTTTATTAACATATGCCCTTATTAGTAAAACCATTTTAGGGAATTTTTATGAAAAAATGACTACTTGCTTGACAATTTTTTTCAATTTTCTATAAAACGTTTCTTAAAATGGATGATTAATATTTGTTCTAAGGACATACATTAACTAGACTCTTATTAATAATTGAGAAAAACCTACTAAAAAGTAAACCACGTGACGAAAGTATGTAACTAAAGTTTGTGAGTCTTATTGACACAATGAGGTGTTGGATGGATGTAATTGTTATTACATATTATTTGATATAATATATATATATATATATATTTTTTTTTTTTCCTTAATATCTCTGGATAAATAAATAGGTGATGTATAAATGTATAATATAAAGCGCTAACTGGCGTAAAGAAAAAAAAATGTTAGAACATATACAAAAAGAAAAACATTTTTGGCAAAATCATTCTTTGTGCATATGATGATGCAAGATATCACTTATAGGCTTATAGCTAAACAGTGCTTACTTAGCCAAAAAAAAAAAAAAAACAGAAACTAAAATTTGCTTTCATATACCGTGCATTTAACATCGGATCAATTACAAGAATGTTACTTTAAAATTACATATTTAAAAGCTACTTCAACTTTTTATATAATATTCCATCAAAAAAACAAAACCTAGGACATGCATGCAAGATTTTTCTCGAAGTTTTCGATATTGATATGTATTAGATGTGAGCATGTGAGAAAAATTGGAGCATTTATGCTTCCTAGATTTGGAGTAAGGAGCTCAAATCTGAACCAAATAAGGACTACTAGTCTTCGAGTAAGTATTATATGAGATAGTCTCATGAGATTTATGTCTCGATAATATATAAATCTCACACGTGCCATTGAGACATAAGTCTCATGAGATCGTCTTATAGAAGAATTTTCCCTTCAGCAAACAGGCACAATGATATGAATGGGACATCCAATTTCTAAGCCCCATAGGCCCAAACTCATCATTTGTTGGACACAGATCAGGCCCATGAGTTAGTTGGGTACCTAGCCCAAGTGCAAACTCACAGCCTAGCCCAAGTCTTAGTGTAGCAGAGAATTTTTTTTTTTTTTTTTTTTGACAAAAAGAAAAAGAAATAGGAGGAAACGTACACACACAGAAAGAGCAGAGAGGAGGCTCTCTAACCTCGAGCTTGGAGAGCCACAGTCACCAAATTGTGGTCGTGAAAATAGCTAAACAATTGTTTTGCGTGAGAAGCTGTGCTTCTTTATTCTTGGAAATTGGCCAACGATTTCTTTCACCAAACAGTATTTGGAATATAAAAAAGCATCATTTGTTAGCAAATAGGCAATATCAAGCAGTTTTTTTTTTTTTTTTTCATTATGCAATTTCAGATACCCAGATGGCGAAACTTGTCGATGATCAAGAATTCATTGATTTCATCAACTCCAACAGCAACCCATTTTGCTTCGTTTCATTCTACCCCCACTTCGTTCCAGAAGTGGGAGAACCAGTGGAAATCTGTGAGTTTATTATTTCTCTTTCTTTCAATTTCGTTTCAAAAGCTTTATCTTTTTTCTTTTTCTTTTTCCTGTGTGCAATGGTGCTTTGCTAGTTACCCATTTGGTGAAAGTTTGTATTTTGTATGGATTTGAATTTCTCCTATTTGTTTCACATTGTATTTTCCCTGCTTGCATTTGTGTTTTACATTTGAAATTTTGCATACAAAGTGGAGCCATTGCCGTAGTAATATTGAAAAAGAAATTTTCTTTCAGAATAAAAGGAGTTTAGATGGTTTACTCCCTTTAATTCTTAATAGGCTAAGGTGGGTCTTGTTTTGAATTCCATATAGATGTTCAAATTTTGAGATTTCAAGTTCAATTTTTGTTCAATTTTTTGGTTTAGTGATAATGTACCTATCAAGTTTTTTTTGGGTCTGAAGTTGTTTATTCTAATCTTTATGTTAGTTCATTAGCATTTTGGGAATACTTATTTTATGCTTAAGAAATGACATGTACATTTTAAATTCAATTTTATATTGCATTTGTTAAGCATGATTGCATGAAGGGATGGATATGTTACTTGTGGTCACGCATTAAGGTGGGTGCTATTATTTTGTATAGGTCACATGTCTGACGGATGATAGAGTTTGGAATATATCTCAGGTTATTGCATGGACTGATAATAATAATTACTAAGATTATAAGGCTAGTATGTAATAAAATTGGATTCTTTTAAGCATCTTTGAGCCCCATATGTTTTTTGGGGAGAAGGGCATGAAGCTATACAACCTGGAGGTCAATGCTTATGTTGACATAAGTTAATGAGGTTTGGGGCATGGAGAATCTGAAAATTTGTTGTTATGGAAGGGTACACTGAATGCTGATGAGGTGATAAACAGAGAATGGAACTTCCATTTACAAGATAGAGAGAGAGAGAGAGAGAGAGAGAGAGAGAGAGAATGGAACTTGCATTGAGTTCCAGGGGTTCCTTTCAAATTATTTTGTGGCCATCTGTTTGGGTTAGTTATTGAATAAATCTATTAGCAGATGAAGGATATCTTATAGTGATTATTTGTAGATAAATAATTGTATATTCTTGATGAATTGATTTTTGAAGATCTTTTAAGAGTGCTAGTATCAATCCTTGCAATTGTATCGTGTATTTTTAGCATGTGGTACCAATTTCATCAGTTGCCCCAATGCCAATCCCATTCAATTAGATACCAACTTCTAAAGTCTAGAATCTAATGCTTAGCCATGTACTTTAATGTTATACTAGAATTTTTTTTTTTTAATTATTTTTATTTGGATTCATTATTTGGTTTCTTGGCCCTTAATTTAGTTCATCACATTTGGACCTTATATAGCAGAACAGTTTCATGATTGGCTTGGATGTTGCCCATGGCTTTGCTTCTGACATGTCTTAGCTATTCAGCATCAGTGTGGTACAGCTCACTTAAAAGAAATGAGTTTGGGCTTCAACTTTATCTAGTTCATACCCTGTCAGATTTTATCCATTTGTTATCTTCTCAAGCATATAGGCTGTTCATGTGGGGTAATTCGTGTTCTAAGATATTATCCATGTTGTCTTCATGTTCAATGTAATTGTGTAAAAAGTTTTTCATGGTGGATTGTCTTATAACACAGGGTGGACTTTGCTAATTATTTTGGTCCTTTTCATTTTAGCCTCATGTTTGTGGAACTCTTTTTGGTTGATTCTTATATGTATATTGGATATTTTGCTAAGCTTGTGTTACTGTTGGTTTGATCTCTTATTATGACGGAGGATATTTTCACTTTTTAGTACTTGGCTTTGTGTAGGAAGGGGGATAACATGCTGCTGAATGATTCCTTGTGCTTTGAATAGAATGTTTTCAGCTTCTTCCCTCTTTTCTTTTTTCCCTCTCTTTCTAACGACTTATAACTAGTTTGTTATTTTTTTTTTTAATGGGGCATCTTCTTATTGTATGTCCTGGTCTTATCAATGAGGTTGTGGAGAATCTCATTAGTATTCTAGTTCAAGATTGGATATTAGTTTTCTTTTGGGTGCTTTTATGTCATTCTTCCATCCTCAACATCTTGTGCAATTTGTTATGCAAGACTTGTGTTTGTGTGGGCACATGCCGGCTGTGTGTCTGTTAAATCCAGAGTTCCAAACCCCCCTCACCTGCTTGTTGTAACAATTGATTTTATTTTAGTTTTTAAAATTTAAAGGGGAAAAAAACCCTATTTGGAAAGCTTGATGGGAAATAAAAGAATAGTGCAAAATTTTAAATAAAAAACCTCATTTCTTAAGCAACTTAGCAGTTTTCATTTATTCCTTTTCACCCTCTTTGAAACCCAAAAGGAGTCTAAGAGAGGTGTATGTGTGTGCATAGTGGGCTCTAATTAATACGTTTATTAACTAGAGTTGTACACTCCCTATGTACTTGGGTGTTCCATTTTTTATATCAATAAAACTTATTACTTATCAAAAAAAAAAAGAAGTTTATTAACTAGAGTTGATATCATCTGATGCAGACACAAGATAGAAGGAGCCTGCTAACAATTGGGCCTAAAGATCTAGGTCCAATCTCTTAATCATTAGGATTTCATTTTATGCAATTTTTTATTATTTTCTTTTCCTATTTGGATTAGGAGTTTAAGTTCTATTTTTGCAAGCGAAGTTTTGGAACTCTATGTAAGACCACCCCGGGTTGAGTTTTGGATTGATAGTAAAGTTTCTTTTGGTTTTTTGGTTTGTTGCTGACTGCAGCCAACCCTAGGTGCCGACTCCTAGATTATATCCTTATTTTCCTGTTATTTATATTTGTTATTAAATTGTTTTGGTTGTCCTGTCAGAATCAAATAGGGTATATCTTAGAAGGGAACAATCAATTGTAAATATAATGATTTCTCTCTAGTTGAAGTTATGTCTCAAGTCCATAAGAAAGGAGTTAGGTCATCCTTGTATGATTACTTATGTAGTACATTTTTTCGCTGAATGTGAAAGATATCTTATTATATTGTTTGCAATTTGATCAGCTTTTGTGGATCAATTGATGGTGAACACACACGCACACAATATACATATCTTAGCTAGTTATTATTTTATTTAGTCTGACCATCTTTAAGGAAGTTTGACAGTCAAAATACTTTTTGCAGGATATAAGAGGAGGTCAGGAACCAACTAAGGTAGGCAAGTTGGTATTTACTAGGTAGAGCAGCTGAAATTGGCACTGACTAATAGCCCTTTATCAGATATGGTTGTGTGCATGATTATTTCATCTTTTATATAATTATTTGTATGGAAGAAAGCTATTATATTCTGAATTTTGAATATCTAAGACATGATAATATAGTTACGTACAAGTGTTCAATCTTGTAGTCTATATGAATTGTGTTACCTATTAAGATAATAATATTATCATCATCATCATCATTTATTATCACTATTAGTGGGGCCAAAATCCAGATAAAGATCAATGCAACTTAATGTTAGTTCAGTAATGTTAGTTCAGTGTTGTGATGCATCAGTTAGATTGTCTTTAACCTTATGAAGTAGAACAAAGGTCTTGACACCAAATCTGATGTTGGACAGCAGTGGAGGGACATTTGTCTAGGCTAAATTTGAGTAAATCTTATGGAAAAGATTGTGGGCTTTGAAGTTCCGAAGGATGGTATATGTTTTGTGCTTCACATTGGGTAAGAAATATTGAATTTTGAAGGGCTAATGGGCCAGAAATAGGAAGTATAGTTGCATGATTTTCTGTACACCAACTTTTTGTAGGATTTCAAAGGCTTTGGGGCTTTATGGTGGTAAAAATAGGTAAAATTTAGGAAGAAAACCCAAGTTTTTGGGTTGCTAACTGTAACTTGAGAAGTCTTGTCACTTATGGAGTTGTT
The DNA here is from genome assembly GCF_001633185.2 of Quercus lobata. NCBI lineage: Eukaryota > Viridiplantae > Streptophyta > Magnoliopsida > Fagales > Fagaceae > Quercus > Quercus lobata. The sequence continues at coordinate 51,790,825 of NC_044909.1, forward strand.
TAGGTGCTACTTATCTAAAGAATGTTTTGGGGTTATATTGATTTAGATCTTAGAAAGGTGAAAAAAAAAAAAATTTCAGGTCTCAGATTTGGTTAAAAATTTCATGAAATTAAAAACAATAGAAGGAAGAAGAAAATAGGTCCCCTTTGTTATTTGTGTTGGTTATGGAAGCCGTTGGTAGAATGTTGGATAAGGTTGTCCGTGAAGGTCGTCTGTCAGGTTTTCGTGTAGGTGATTTTGTAGGAAGATCTTTGGTGGTTTCCCATCTCCTTTTCGCTGATGATACTCTAATTTTTGTGATGGTAATATTAATCAAATGCTGATTCTCCATATGGTGCTCATTTGGTTTGAGGCTGTGTCAGGTCTGAAGGTAAATTTGGGTAAGTCTGAACTGGTGGCTGTGGGGACAATTCATAACATTGAACTTTTGGTGGCTGTCTTAGGCTGTAAGCAAGGGCCTCTTCCAATGAAATATTTGGGTCTTCCTTTGGGGGAAAAATTCAAGGACAAGACAATTTGGAATCCAATTCTGGAGAAGATGGAAAGAAAATTAGTAGGTTGGAAAAAATTATATTTATCCAAGGGAGGGAGAGTCACTTTAATTAAAAGCACTCTCTCAAATCTTCCTACTTATTTTCTTTCTTTATTTCCTATTCTTGCTTCCATGGCCAACCGAATTGCAAGACTTCGACGGGACTTTCTATGGGGTGGCCAAGGGGATGAGCCCAAATTTCATCTTGTTAATTGGACTACGGTTTGTACTCCACTTTCTTCAAGTGGTTTGGGGATTAGGAACTTGAGAACCTTTAATGTAGCTTTATTAGGGAAGTGGTTATGGAGATTTGGGCAAGAAAGGGATACTCTATGACGACAAGTGATAGAGGTGAAGTATGGTTGTGATTGGGGTGGTTGGTGTTCTAGCTCATTCTCTAGTCCATATGGAGTTAGTTTGTGGAAAAATATTAGAAGGGGGTGGCCCTCTTTATCTCGGTTTATTTTGTATGAAATTGGAGATGGATCAAAAGTGCAGTTTTGGCTAGATCGATGGTGTGGAACATCTTCTCTTGCAGACTACTATCTTGAAATATATAGGATTTGTCGAAACAAAGAGGCGAGTGTGGCTGATCTAATGAGGTACACCAATGGACTCCTTCATTGGGAGATACATTTTTGTAAGGATGTACATAATCGGGAATTGGAAGCTTTCTGGGGCTTCATAAATACCATTTATAGCATTCCTTTAAGGAGAATAGGGGAGGATAAGAGATGTTGGCTACCTTGTAAGAGTAAGGGGTTTATGGTTAGTGCGTACTACCATCTTGTAGTTGGCCATAGTGAGCAGTTTTTTCCTTGGAAAAACATTTGGAAGCAGAAGATTCCTTCTAGAGTGGCTTTCTTTGTATGGACTGCTGCCTTGGGGAAATGTCTGACAATTGACAATTTACAATTTAAAGAAAAGAAAGGTATGCATTTTGGATTGGTGTTATATGTGCAAGTGTAATAGTGAAACTATTAACCATCTATTCCTTCATTGTCCGGTTGCTCTAGAGTTGTGGGATATGGTTTTTGGTTTATTTGGAGTATGTTGGGTTATGCCAATGTCTATTGTTGAGCTTCTTGCTTGCTAGCAAGGTTGATTCAGTTGTCATCGTAATGGAGATATATGGATGGTTGTTTCTCATTGTTTGATGTGATGTATTTGGAATGAAAGAAATAGTAGGTGTTTTGAAGACAATGAGCGTTCTATGCCTGATCTCAAGCTTCTATTTTTCAGAACCTTGTTGGACTGGTTCTCGGTGTGGAGAAACCAACCTTTTTTTTCAATTTTGGATTTACTTGATTTATGTAATTTTTGTATTTGATATGTTACACCCCTGTATACTCCCTGTGTACTTGGGTGTTTTTCTTCTTCTTTTTATATCAATAAATCTTTATTACTTATCAAAAAAAAAAAAAATAGAAGGAAGAAGAAATATTCTTTAATGCTCCTAGAAATCCAAAGCAGTTCATTTAGGTTTTCCTCTACATCACAAAAACCTCAAAAATTTCATAGCTTCTAGAATTTTAGCAAAATATATTTTCTCCATTGAATGGAAACCACCACCTACCCACACAACATGCATGCACATGCACACAAACACTCGCACACACACGTGCGCACACACACAAACACACACAAATCCATGCCCAGTGCACATGCACCGACATGCGCAAAGACACCCACTATTTAACCATAATAGGACTTTGACTTAATGGGATTTGACTGCTAAACTTAGAGTGCTTTTGCCAATATTGGGTTATGTACAACTTTCTAAAGCTTCACTTTTTCTAGGTACAACTATACTCTAACCATCTTTCAGAAAATAAAAGCTTTCGGCAAAAAGTTGCACCCTAATGGACACTAACTAAAGAACTATTAAACACAATAAAACTGAATAATATAATAAAACCCACAATAAGACTCATGGACCAAAATGAGAGCCCATATCTACAAATCTAAAACAATATAAATCCCCCCAACTTTGAAAATTTGAATAAATATAATAAAACCAACCAGTTTCTCACTGTCTGCATCATCTTATCGCTTTAGTGATCAAGTTGTGCCCCAATTCAACTCCTAGCAGCTAATATTTAACCCAAATAGGATTTTGACATAATGGGATTTGGATACTAAGCTCAAACTGAAGAATTTTAAACACATAAATAAACCTCATAACATGATAAAACATACAAAAAGATTTATGGACCAAACTGACAGATCTTACTACAAATCTAAAATTTTATATGTATATACATTGTCTACATTACCTTTTCGTTTTAGTGATGAAGTTTGTGCTCCAATTCAAATTCCTAGTAGCTCTAGGAATCCTATGTTTAAAAGGAAAGTAATAGTTCCTTGTAAACTATTATAGCTTTCTTCTCCATTGGGAATATCTATTGCTGCATATATTCATGAGATCTTCATAAATAAAGTAGGATTTAAAACTTGGGGCAGATTTGGTACATATAATGGTGATTATGAAGGGAATGTGAATCAATATTATCGGGAATTTAAGTTGGAATGGAATAATTATTCCTATTAATTTGTTTGGTGATAACTCCTGAATGAAACCCTAATCTAAATTCCACACTTTCTTTCTTATCTGACTTATTCCACACATTGTCCTCATAGAATTCTTTTTTTTGATAGGTAATAACAAATTTATTGATAATAGAAGTACAATGGATTTACGATAGTAAATTCACTGCACTGAAAAAAATACAAACCAATCAAAAAGAAAGACTAACAGAATTAAGAAAATCAAACAAAGAATGACAATGCGTAAACCCCCAAATACGGGACCACTCAAACAAAGTCCTAAGCAGCAAAGACTTCACACAATCTACAAGTCTCTCAGTTTCCTCAAAAGTTCGGGCATTGCGCTCCTTCCAAATTAACCACATAAGACACCCTGGAACCATATTCCACACATTTGAAGTGTGACTCCCCAACCAATTCCACCATGCAGAGAGAAGAGAAACAACGTTCTTCGGCACCACCCACTAAACCCCAAACAAACGAAGGACTTCACTCCACAAGGTATGAGCATACTTACAATGGATCAATATTTGCCAAAGATCACACCATTGTTGGATCTCTAAGGTCCATTCTCTCATCATAAATCTTGAACCCTAAGCTTGGTCCACAAATCATACCTATCTGAAAGTACAAAAGCATCTTCACCAACAGCTGTAGGTTGGTCACTGAGCTGTCTTGTTAGTGTCACTTTCCCATCCTTTTAGACATCAACCAAAAAATTTATCTTCTGATTTCCTTTTACGGATCTACTGTTCTCATGGGTGATGATTTCTTAACTGTTGAAGTGCATTAAGACTTAAGATTGCTAAGTTTTGAGGCAAATAGGAGCTATTTAAATCTAGTGATACATAATATAACTTTCTTACTTCTGTTGAAGTGCACAGCAAAATAGACTAAAGATAAAAAAAAAGTAATACAGTTATTGAAGCTAAAAGCTACTTAACAATGCCGACAGTTAAATAATGAAAATGTTTATTTGTCAGTGTTATGATGTTCTCACACAATTTTTTTCATTTCAGAAAAATATCAGATATGCAATACGTCAAAAGCGTGCTGATGCAAAGAGAGCTTTAAAAGACCTCCTCTACAAAAGTGGGTCCTCAAATTTTTTGGTACACTTTTCCTCAACCCTCTGTTGTTAAAAACTCTAGCAATTCCTTATTTAGAATGATTGATGTAATATCATGTTATTATAATGGCATGAACAATGGCAAATATTGTCAGTATTTGTCAGCAATTGATTCAGAAATTACGCAAAATGTGTGTGTGTGGGTGTGTATTTTATTTGTAAATAGGATATTACTTGGATCAGAAAGAGGATCTTCAAGATCAAATTGTAAGATCGGATGGAAGATCCCAGATTTTATAGAATATGAAAATTTGTTATTAATAGTAGACAATATATGTCAGGAAATCCTATTCAAAGCTTAAAAATTATATTTTTAGTATTACCATTAAATAAATAGGGATATTTTACTCCAAAAAAAAAAAAAAAATTGTGATTGTTCTCAAAAGGTAGAGCTTCATTTTAGACCTAGAAGCTGACATGACTAGAATCAAAAGCGTGAATCAATGTTAAATTCTAAAAGAAAAATTCCGACATCATAAATTCTTCTTTCTTACTGTAATTAATCTCAACCAAGTACAAATAAAAATGTTAGATTCTCATTCAACTAAGCTCTATGAATAATATAAATTCATTTGCAAATTCAAAACCTATCTTGAAAATCAAATTTCAACTAAGCTCTATGAATAATATAAATTCATTTGCAAATTCAAAACCTATCTTGAAAACCAAATAGATAGATATAGTAATGTAATATTATAATATGATAATATCAATATTTAATTGCTAACACATTATTATTTCATATTACAGCCTTTTTTTCAATCAGTTATTAGATAGAGCAAAAGTTTGTTTTTGGACTTATATTTTATGTTTTGGGTCAATTTTTCATTTGGCATTTGGAGTTAAGTTTATGAACCAATTGAACATTGATGTGGCATCTGAGCTTCAGTTTTTTTGGCCCACTTTTTAAATACATAAATAAAACCAATAATGCCTCCCAATTCTTCCGATTTTATGGTCCAAATCTTGATTACCGTCCGATCTGATGATTATACAATTTTTGCTATAATTTAATTGTATAAGATATTTCAGATTGTAATATCCTATGATTTTATGATCCGAATTTCAATTTTAACAACCATGGCATTTAATGTGGTCAATCTACTTTGTTTTGGAGTATTTAAAAAATAAAGTGCTTGTAATTATTATTATTATGCACTGGTTTGAGAAGGGTAGAACAATAGAATCATTAATCTAATTTTTCTTATAAGAAATAAAAAATATATATTAAATGAGGCAAAAGTGGGTGCTACCCAAGTTATGAATTTGGTTGGAACTGTCTTGACTATAAGCAAAAACTTAAAACTTTCTCAAATTTTCAACCCTTTTAGCTTGTTCATTGTTGTTGTTTGACATAATTTGTTGGGGGTTGCATGGATCACATGTCCATGGTTTGCATGGGGCTGTTAGAAACAATTAGCAATTATCTCACAAATGATGATGGTTATTTCATATTTGTAGAAAACCTTATAATGATCTTATGCCATCGTTTTGAGCTTGTTGTAAATTATATTTATTTCAATGGCTTGTCGTTAATGATATGCTATATTTAAAGCATGATGAAGCCATTTGACTTCCAAAAATTGCCTAAACAGACCTATTCATGCATCCAAATCCAAAACAAAATGTTTGGTCCTCAACACTTAAGTAATGCTTACACTCAACCTTCAAGTGGTGGAATCTTTGCCTACAAGATTAATGATTATATTTATATACACATATTAATGGTCAAATTGTGCATGAACTTTTTTGGGATTGACATATGCTTTGCTTTGCAATTTACCTAGGATGAAGAGAAGCTTTCAACACACAATTTGGGAACCAACAGTTTTGCAAAGCAGGAGGGTCAATCATATTGCTCTAGTAAGAAAGGACGATCAAAGTTTTCTTCTCATGATGCTGAAAAAATTCACCACCATAAACTAAAACGTGAGCTTTCTTTCCCTTTATTTTGTTTCTTTCAATCCATATATATTGTACTTTGATAAATTGCCAGTTTTTTATCTCTGTCCTCTAACCACTTGTATTTCTAATTTTCTTTAGCTGGAACCCAGCCTATGTAGTAGTGATCTGTCCCATATCAACAACGTGATAAATGAATTTCTTAAATTTTTGTTTGGTTTAAAAGTTGGCACCTCAATTTATTAGGCTTAAGTAGTAAAATTTGTAGTAGGCTAGTAGCTGTTGCAACACTTGAAGCTTTATTCTTCATAGTCGGTAGACTGAGTACAAATTATGGTGTGGTTATTGCAAACAGTTCTAAGGAAATTTAAGAATCTCATTTCTTGAACTGAAAATGGTTCTTATATAAAATTATAAGAGATTAAAATGTGAAATCTCAGAGTGTAATCGATGCAAAAAGTTTGATTATTTTTACCTTTATTTTCTTTTGGCTAACCTGATGCTTCCGTTTTATAACATTTTCAGGTAGGTTGAGACGAAAGACTTTTTCTGAGGACTTTGACAATGATCCCGAGCCGATCTTTAAAGCAACATTTGGGAACAGATGGTATACATGGTCGTTTAACTCATGGCACGAATCTTCTTTCCGAAATTCAACATCCGGATTTGAGTGGAGGGAGCAATCAAGCTGGAAAAACAGTAGAACTAAAAGATGGGAAAGTCAGAGTGAAACCGAATTGGATGACTATTCATGTTCTGTAGGATCACGTTCGGATAGAACTATTCTTGGTCTGCCTCCAACAGGCCCTTTAAAGATTGAAGATGTTAAAAATGCGTAAGTGCTCTACTGCTTTTATGCACTTCTCAGTATCACTGACACATGGTTCCCACACGCATTTTTATTTCTCTCTTTTAACTTCTCTAATGCCACCTCAACGTTGGAACTGTCCTTGCAGTTTCCGCTTGTCAGCTTTAAAATGGCATCCTGATAAGCATCAAGGCCCTTCACAGGTCAGTTTCTAGGGTTCCTGTTCTGCCAAATCTACTAATATTTCTCTCATGTTCAATACCAAACACTTATATGCATTCAGTAATCGAAGATGCCAGTTGTCTTAAGTAGTAAAGTCTCTTAGTCGTTTAGAGAGCACTCGGGATAAAATCCCACCTGCATCAAGGGATTTGGGGATGCTAGGGATCACATATCACAGGGGTCTACCTCACAGTATGTAGAACTGCCCTCGAGGGTGTGTAGTGTAGCCCCTGTTGATCTCAAGTTCGGTTCATTTAAATTACAAATAATCTTCAGTAAGCGACTTTTGTAAACCAGATAACATTAGACTGATGTATAGCAAATTGAATAAAAAGCTGAAAGAAACCATACACCTCTATTCAATAGCTCTTTCCAATATCATGCTAAACTCCAACCTTACGTAATGAAAAGTACACCCCCGGTGTACCTAGATTTTTTATTAATAAAATTCCGTTTTTTATCAACAAAAAAACATAATGAAAAAGTGCTACTTTGGACTCCCTTTAATCCTTTCATTATTTTTTTTTTTTGGGTGTTGAAATCTTAAAAGATATCTATGCATGATTGCAGGCAATGGCTGAAGAGAAATTCAAACTGTGTTCTAATGCGTACAGGTCATTGTGTGGTGCTCTCTCCCCAGCTTAACTTTGCAGGTTTATGATCAGATGCATTAGCGTTCGCTTCGGTGCAGCAATTGTAGAGAAGAAGTGTATGATTAATTTTAATTAGTTGTCTTTTCTTAAATCATAATAATGTCTCAGCCCCAATAATTATAAATGTAGTGATTGACTCTTACCTTTCTTTCTCGAATGATTCGATGTAAAACCCTTTATCTACACCCTCTAAAAAAATTATTGACAAATAAGAAATTTTAAAATAGAAGAATAGAGTAGCAAAAAACATAATCTTGTTAAAATTTTATTTAGCGTTTAATTATCTATTTGCATCACTGCACTATTCACTCATAGTTTCTCTATTTCCCTTTCTTTTCTTTTTTTTCTTTTCTTTTTTTTGCTTCTTTTCTTTTTCTCTAGGCAATATTTTCATCCTTGGGGATCATTTAAGCTCCTTCTATTCCCTAATTGTTGATTTATATGAAAAGTGTTCAACGAAATAAGTTCACTTTCATTCTCAAAAATTCACTTTTGTTTTAAATTTAAATAAGGGAAATGCTAATAAATGTCCTTGGGACATTAGTTAATAATTCATTTAAAGAAAATTTTTATGGGAAAAGAAAAAAAAATTAATGTTTTGACAGTTTTTTTCATTTCCTATAAAAATGATGTCAAAACTTTCTTAAAATAGATTGTTAACCAATACCTTAAGGGTATTCGTTAACATAACCCAATAAATAATATCAGTAATGTATGAAAAGTGAAATTTTTTTTGTATAAATGATTTTGGGATTCAAATCTTCTAGATTTCCTAAGGTACTCTATTAATAGATTTCCTTAAATCCTAACCACACTTTAATGATTTAATAGTCTAGATTTTGCTATGTCAGCATTCCACTAACAATATTCATAAAATAATAAAATAATGTTGCAAACAAAACAATTAAGATTATTGTTAGTGAAATGTTGACATGGTAAAATCTGGACCATTAAATCATTAAAGAATGATTAAGATTTAAGGAAATCTATTTGGTAGAGTACCTTAGGAAATATAGAATATCTAAATCCATAATTTTGAAGTTTTTTTTTTTTTTTTTTGTGAATAGGATTTTGAAGCTTATTAATGTATGGTGAGTATGGATTTGAAATATTTAAATATAAAATGTTACTTTGAATTTATAATACTATTGTTTTTAGTAAAATAAGGGGATATTTTGGGTCTGTTTGGATTGAATTTATTGTTGCTGAAACTGAAAATACTGTAGCAAATTAATTTTTAAATGTGTGAATAGTATCGTGGGACCAATTTTTAATATTTTTTTAATCTGTGAACAGTGGCTCAACAGTGTATGAACATTGCTAAACAGTATATAAACAGTGCTAAACAGTGTGTGAACAGTAACATGTCTCATAAACAGTAACTTTTGTCTCTCCCTTAAACGCGTGAAAGCAAAAAAAAAAAAAAAAAAAATAGGACGTAAGATTCAGCAGAAACGCTGAATCCAAACCCATACTTTAAGTAACAATTTTCAGTATTTAAATAACATTACACATATTTTTACACTTTTTTTAATCACACTTATTTTTAAAAAATACAAACAACATTATTAAAACCACGTTTTTTAACATTTTCAGAACTTATATCCGTTGTGTGGTTGAAATTCAGAACAAGCCGTTAATACTCGCACTTGTCCTTCAAATCATTTAATTTTAAATTCTCAAATTTAAATACAACCTTACCCAAATTTCATAAATGATTACACAGAATAAAGATTCCTTTGCAGTGGTACAAAGTTGCCAACATATTTGCAGTTCAAAAAAAAAAAAAAAAAGTTGCCAACATATTTCAGTAAGCAGCAAGCAGTCAAACATAAATGATGGATGGCATCATTGTCAGTACTCTCGTAGTACTCAATCCTAACGGCACATCCACTTTTTTTTTTTTTTTTTTAATGTCAAAATTCAAATTCAACTATGTAAAATTATATTTTTGGTAAAATACATATATGTGAAAAGTTTGGGCTAATGTTTGAAGGGTTTTACTGATGTATGCTTAGGTATATGTTAGTAAACTATTTTAAGAAATTTTTTATGAAAAAAAACAAAATAACTGATTTGATAATTTTTTTAATTTCACATAAAAAGTTTCCTATTATAAATTATTAATGTATACATTAACCTCTGACCCATGTTTAAAAGTTCCCTTGCTCATGAAAGTTTTCATTTGCTTACTTTTTCATATTTGGATGTTATTCCTATACTATTTATTACCAAATACTCGTTTATGCATCTAATTGTCATAAATCATAATATAATTACTATATAAGACTGAATTGTGGTAGTTAAAATTACCACAAATTAATTTGTGTGAAAAGAAACGTAGTTTGAGCTTAAGGAGCAAATTGAATAATTTTAAAAAATATCTAGGTAGTGTATAGTATTAACCCCAACTGAGAGTGATTTTTGAATTTTGGTATGTTACTGTTAAAATTAAAATTAACTAAAATAATATTTTACTTTATTAGATAATACCGTAATAATTTAAATCAAACTAATAATTTTATTTTGAACATAAGTCAACTTGAGCTCATCAACAAATAATTAGATAATATGTTTAAATTTGATTCATTTTTTTTTAAACAAATTCAAATTTATTCACAAGTTATCTCATAAACTTTTTTTTTTCATATATAATAAACATTATGACTAAAAAAATTTATCCTTTAAAAAATCTATGCTAATATTTAATGAATAAAATATAATTGAAATATATTATTTGAGTTAATTAAATAAAATATTTTTTGTTTATTAACTTATAAAATTAGTTGTCATAGTTGTCTCCTTGCAATCGAAAAATTATTCAATTTCCAAGCATATTTTCCTCTAATTCCACAAATAAATTTTTTTTATACAAATAAAATTGAAAGAAGAAGAAAGTCACAAAATTCCCTTTTAAGTAAAAGGGCACCCTTATTATGTTCAAAGTACAAACTAAAAAGGCACGAATCTCCTTCATGGACCATCCTTAAAGAACTGAACAGATTGATTTTTTATTTATTTTATTAAATGGAAACAGAAATACCATCCCATCAATTAACAAGTATGAAAATGTTCCCATCAAAAAAAAAAAAAAAAGTTTGAAAATATTACTTTTTAGCAAATAAATAAATAAAATTTTTGAAAAATGTTACAAACAATTATGGAGTCAGCTTCAGTTAACATGGCTTTTTGACTGAACTATACATAATGATTAATGACTACAGCTCACTAATTCAGTCAAACCCAGAGAAAGATAGAGTGAGAGTACGCAAAATTTAAATTGAAGAAAAAAAAATTTTGAATTCAATCATAGAAATTTCTTACATCTAGCAACAAATCCTTCACATCTGCCTAGTGAATAGACACCAAATCAATTTCTAACCAAAAAAAAAAAAAGATCGAACAGCTAAAAACAAAGGAGGACAACAGAGGATGAGACCATAAATCCATAGATCAAGATCAAGAAGCCAAAATGCAAAGCCCAGTTCCTCTTGAACTTGCCAAAGTAACTCTCAGGAGGCTCTTGGTAGTGAATCTCAAACTCATCGTCACCAACACCTTCAAAGTGGTCACCACCACCGGCAGCGCCACTCGCTCTAATCTTCATCTCCCTCAGCTTCTCAGTGGCCAGCCCAAGCGTGAGCTTGTGGCAACGCCTCTGGTACTTGAACCCATTGATGCACCTCAGGGTTTGCGCCACTGACACGTAGAAGATCAGGTGGGAGAGCGAGAGGAGTGTGATGGGTACCCAGCAATGGCGGCACTGGAGGCGAGGGGACTGAGCTTGGGCCAAGAAGACAAGGCCCAAGAAGATGAAGAATAGCTGGAAGAGCTTGTGGAGCTCCTTCTTTTGGAGGTCTATGGAGCGCTTTTTCTCGAGGGTCTTCTCGAAGTGGAGCTGGATTATGGTGTTTAGAGCCTGGAAGGCTGTTTCTTTTGGGATTGCTTGGTGGTGGTGGTGGTGGTGGGTTTCGTAGTCTGCCATAGATGGTTGAAAGAGAGAGAGATTTGAATGAGTGACTGTGAGACAGTGAGACCTAAGAGAGTGACAACGCAGCTGTTTCACAGCCTGTTACTACTTGTGATTGGTGAAAAGAGTTTGGCTCGGATCTCAGTGATCGATGTTTCTTTGTTCGGTGTATACTCATCGAACGGTCGGGAGGAGTGAAATGATGGGTGCTTTTGTAACTTTTTTTCGCATTTATTTTTGGCAGTTCCTACCGCCTAGCCAGGTTCACTCATCGCTAACAACATTAAATTATGATAAAATCCCTCTGGCCAATATGAATTTCATAAACGGTCGTTTTTACTGTAATCGACATTATAAGACTAATAATAGTATATTTTTATTAGGGTTTTACTAATCCATTTAAAAAACCTTTTTATAAAAAAATAAAAAAGTGATTAGGCCCGGTAGAATATCTTAAACATATATTTTCAGTTTTTAAACTCCATTATATGTATTTTTACACACTTTTCATTCATGCATATTTCAAAAAAATATAAATAATATTACTCAAACTCCTATACCAAACGGCTCTAACTTTCTTAACAAGTTTTTCAATTTTCAATAATCAGTTTTCTAAGCATTAATCAAACCTTTTTTTTACTATGGGTAACGTTAACTAGTTGACTCATGAGGAATTGGTTTATGTCAAATTTTTTTTTTTTTTTTTTTGGTTTTATATCAGTTTTTTGACTGGTTTTATAGGGTGCGGACTAATAGAGCAAAATCGGCTGAACGGTAGAAGCAATAGAGGCGCCTAAGGCCTCAAGTAAAAAAAAAACTCCCTAAATTTTAATCAATAGAGTTATAATCAATAAATAAAATAATATTTTTTATCAAATGAAAAACAAACAAAAAAAAAAAAATGTTACATTCACAATATTTTTCATAACACCTTTACAACAAATACTAAATAGTAGATTATTACAACCTGTTATTAATGGCAAAAAAATAATAATTGTGGTGTTTTCAAATAGAAAACAAGAAGTAACTTAAAACTTAGGATTTGTTAAGAAAAATATTGTGTATGTTGCACTTTTAAAAAATAAAAGAGAAATGTTACGTCTACAACAATTTTACAATATTTTCACAACAAATCACAGGTGATTAGTTGTTATTAGTTCAAATTTGAACTTAACACTAAGATTACTTTTTTGCTTCAACAATAACAATCTGCCACTTAGAATTTGTTGTAAAAATATTGTAAAAATGTTGTTGATATATCATTTCTCAAAATAAAATAATAATAAAAGTTGAGTTAGCAAACTTTTACTAGTTTCCATCTAGGTCTACCATTAACACCACTCTTTACTTACAACTGTCAATATGCCACATCAACAAGGGTGAAAAGTTTTTGTCAAATTTTTTGTGTCTATAAAATTTCTAAAAAAAAAAAAAAAAAAATTAAGTAGTTCATGTTAATTAGTAGTAATTTTGCATCTAAAATAAGATAATTAAGTTTCGCCATAAGCCCTAAATGCATCAAACTACCCTGTAATAGAGCCAAAATTTTAAGTTACATTTATTACTTTAGTCATATTTTTAGCATCTCTCATCAATTTATGACAATTTTTTATTAGCTAAACTCCACAATAACTCATACTTAAAAAGCACTTAAAGTATCGTTAATTTTTTTTCATTCATTATTATTATGCTAACTAAGATTTAATAAAAATGTTCACCATTTTTTTTAGGACAATTGTTCACCAACTTCTAAACATTCCCATTTGATGATGTAAAACCCCCTGATAATGTAAAATGTATATCGGTTATCACTTTTATGTATATTTACATGATTACTATAGCAACATGCAAATAGTTTTTATTAATACTTTTATTCTGTAATCTAATTTATGTCCTTCTCTTTTGTTGTAGCTAAATACTTTCCCGCTACAAAGTGCTTGAGAGTTTAGAAGAAAAATGGTGTGAGCTACGAGATTAGCAGCATCTTGTAATTATTTCTCTAAAAAAAAAATGTACTCTCTCCTTTCTTGCACTCTCCATTGGCATCTATGCGAGTTGTTGCTAGGTTGGGGTGGGTTTGGTTTTTAGGTTTTGGATTTTTGGTTGCAATGATGGTGGCTGATTTTGCTGTGAAGTGGTGGTTTTTTGGGTTTTACTATTGTTAGTGTGGGTAGAATATAGATTGTTTTAATGGAATGCAAAAAAAAAAAAAAAAAAAAAAAAAAAAAAAAAAAAAAAAGGACGTAGAGTGTGTTGTAAAAGTGGTTATGTAAAATAGATCAATTGGCATTTTGATAAGGAAAAATGCTTTTTCTTCTTCTTATTTTATTTTATTTAAAAAAAAATTACAAGTGCATAAGCCTTGTGATTTTTTATTTATTTTTGGAGTTAAGATTCCACTCGTATTTCACCACTTTCTTTCATTCTGATGGAGGGATCTTGAATCTAAGACTGGTATGAGATAGACTGGTCCAATTGCAGCCACACTTCAGCCCCCTCGGCTTGCTATGCATTGCTCAAGCCACAGTTGCTTGCCCATGGCAAAGTCTACCGACACAAACCCATGGCTGTGCCGCAAGCCATGACCCCAGGACCATTGGATAGCTTGCTGGCACAAGGGTTTTCAGGACTAAATGTGAGGTTTGACCAAATACATTGTTTTTTTATTTGAGATAGAAATTCTACTGTCTAATCTAAGTGTATGTATGTGAAGCTTTCTTTTTGAGACTTGAACCTCAACTCTTCCCCACTCACTCCCCCAAGAACTTGTACTTATGGAATGACTATCACGTCAAAGTACGCGGTAGTACTAAATACATTGTTAACAACCTTAGTTCCTATAATGTAAGAAATTTTGAAGTAAAATATAACCATGTAATTATTTTTATATGGTTTATTAGGTTTTATACCATTTTGACTTATAACCATGAATTTTGGTTTGGATTAGCCCAGGTTGGCAGCATGGTGAGTATTATTGAGTGCCCTGCCCTCGGCCTTGTGAAGGGTACGTATGAAAATGGGTGCATCCAAAGGAATTAAAGCTGTGCAGTGTGAACTGAAAAAATTTACCCAAATTCTTTTGCGATAATCGGTTAGCATATGGACCAGTACAACCCAACCTTTTGCCCAGTCTAATATCACAAGGTTTAGAAAGTGACTGTGCTCCAAGTTTTACTCCAGTTGGCTAATATGTAACTATCCCATGTGACTAATTTATTTTTATTTTCCTTGGCTTTCTAGTTTTTATACATCATTTGGTGTGGAGTCATGCTAATTAAGGATACTATGAGATATTATAGTGAATATTAGATTTTTTTTTTTTTATATACATTATCTTGAATATTGAATGACTTTTGATGACTTAAACAGTTAAACATCAAATATGATTTTGACCCTCTTCATCCCCTCTAATCACTCCATACCCTATATTCCAAATCCCTACAAAACAAAGTATCCTTTCTTCTGTTTCATCAATGGAGCACAACCCTGAAGCTATAGGCCCTGCAACCATAATTACTAATGTTAGTCTTTCTACAATCCATGCTACCTCTTCTGCAAACACAATTGAGAGTGTCACAGCTGCCTCCGCCAACAATGCTCCAATCACTTCCATCACCAACACCATCACCAGGATTAAGCATGTAGCTGATTTTGAAAACTTGACCAGCTTTCTGATCGTCAAGATTTTTATTTGTGGAATGTATTCAGTAGGTGTTTTCTTCATAGGGGTTTGCCAGTTTTATTTATGAGCTTCACCCCAAGGTCCAAGTGGACTTAACCTCTTTCCTATCAGTTTCCTATATTTTCTATCCACAAAGCACCACAGCATTCAACATGGTTTTCTCCTTAAGAAATACAAGGTCGCATGCAAATTACTCATTAGTATTCTCAACTATGTGCCTGCATCATGATCACAAGTACCTCTCTGATAAAAGACTTCCATCTTTTGTTCTAAAACCTAGGGAAAAGACACAGCTGAAGGTAAAGTTTTGGCTCATTGACAATCTTCTTCCAAGTGATATGGCTAGCGGGAAAGTGAATTTTGAGGTTGAGCTGATGGCTGTCGTTGTTGTTAAGCTGACCCTTGGTTACAACAGGGGATATTTGGTAAGGTTTGTTTGCTCTAATTTAAAGCTTGCAAATTCTTCTTCCAAGGTTGGTGGGAATTGGACAATGCTGGGTGGTACCAAGAATTGTACAGTAGTGTCAGGACCATGGCCTCAATGGGACTATTATTAGTATTAAGTTATTTTTTCCTATAAACTCATCTCTCTTTTTCTATTTCTTTTTTCACTTTTTTGTTTTTGGTTTACTAGAATTGGGACAATGAACTATGTTTTTACGGTTTTGTGTGGAATCTCCTTAAACGTCCTTTCATCTTGTATGAACCTATTTGTACCTCGTTGCAAAGGTTCAATTCACAACTATCTTGCTGTGATTTTATCATATTTGGGCTCAAATTTACCCTTGCTTGTTGCAGAATTTAGTATTACAAAGGAATAGTATAATATTCTCAATTATATGGTGTACTTCTACGAAGTTTCTATATGAAACTTACTCCAAGATGAGGGTAATTAGATCACATAGATTATTATATTCATATGGATGAACAATGAATTTATCTTCACTCAAATATTGCTCCAGTTCAATGAATGCATCATATTAGAATTCAAAATTGTTTGCTGAAGCTCCAAAAACGTAAAAACCATGCTCTTTGGTACCATTAATTTACCATGTTATTCGATGGTCTCACTCCATTTCAAAAGAAAATAAAGAAAATGTTAATACTTCTTGGATTGGATAGCCATGTTGTGTACATGGATTAGCAATAATTAGTTCGACTGCTGAAGTTTTGTTCCAAACTCGGTAAAGCATGTGCCTAATGCTCAAGCAATGAATGGATCCTACCAAACTTTGTTCCAAACTCGGTAAAGCGTGTGCCTCAAGCTCAAGCAATGAATGAATCCTACCTACTTGATCAACTCTTTGTGGGGACCAAGATGCACCATGGTGCCAATATGCACCATGGGACTTCTTGCAAAAACAGAAGATTTCTTAGGTGAAAGTCACATCATAATTCTAAACCGCATAGAATTTTCATTTTGAATGATTTGGAGGAAAATCCTTCCAACTTACTATGTGTTAATTAAAATGACCATCAATATGTTGTTAATTTTATGTCTTTTTTAATGATCATATAAATTATTTAAATGATTTAATAAATTATGTAATTAAATAGATAAGATGAATTGATGGTCATCTAAATAGCCATATAATGAGATTTAGGGGATTTTTCTGAACAGATTTAGAAAAAAAAAAAAAACTTTTATCAAAGCATAAGTTCAATGTAAATGGAAGACTAATATTATTAAGATAAAAACTAGTGGAATCAATTGTCACATCATAGCCACGAATTTAATTTATTACCTCACGACCAATATGGTATGGTTTTCAACACCATCTTTCTTTTCTTTTTCTTTTATTCTTTTTTTTTTTTGACATTAAAACCATCTTCATAAGGTTAGGGATTGTAAAAATTAAATGAGACTTTAGTACTTTCATAGGGGCAGAGTCAAAAAAAATTTATTTGGGAGGCCATGTATATATACGTCAGTACATGTTTGATTAAAAAGAGTTAGTGAAAAATATATCATGTACTATGAGAAAGGAGTAAACTAAAACCAAGAATCACTTTTTATCTTCTTAGTTTTATATTCTATTTTTGATAAGTAACTTGTTAACATAATGAGTTATAATTAGATATAACTAATAATTTGCCCGTACGATGCATGAATAATATTGTAATGTTTTATATAAGATAGTTTTGAAAAATGTTATACATATAGTATAGCATAATTGTTATAAAACTTTGTTAGTAATGAATTCATCGTAAGAAGCAAAAAGAAATTACTCGTAGGAGTTTCAGCGGTTTGATGGTGATGGGAGGCTAGTGTGACAATGGTAGCGGCCCCTCAAATTCCTCTTTTTCTCTCTCTTCCAAATGCTTTGTCAATCTCAGGTCTTTTATTTTGGTAATAGTGAATCATTGTTTCATGTAACAATCCAACACATTTTTTTGTCTCTCTATCTCTCCTTAGGGCCTTATCTAGTTAATTATATTAGGTTTTTTTTTTTTTTTTTTTTTTTTTTAATACTAAAATGGTAGGTGTAAGGACACGATTTTGTAACGAACCTAAACAGTATTGGGTTCGCACGTAAAAAGGCCCAGACAATATGATTTGTAGAGCGTGGGTTTGAAAGGCTAGGTCTTGGTCACTAGGCGGTGGGTTTTTCGTGGTGTTCATACATGGTTCAGTTTTCTTCACCCCTGGAGTCTTTCTCCTGGAGGTGGGTTGGGAGGCTCTGGTTTTTGGTCATTTTTCCCAGCCCCTCTCTAGGTTACTTCTTTTTCCTTTTATACTAGCCAGCGTTTACTGTCCTTCGTCCACGTATAGCTTTTATACTAGCCTGCGTTCACTGTCCTTCGTCCACGTATAGGGTCAACCTTTCCAAGACTGATACTTGTCCCATCAGCCCATACCCAAAGTCGTTGGGGGTGGTTGTAAAAGCCGAAGAATACGGCTCTGTCAGGTGCAGAGTATTAAATGGCAGTAAGGGTAACTTTCCCTGGATATTTTAGATTTTCTTTCAAGTTTAGTCCTATACTGTTTTTACCCCTCTTTCCAGTGGGACTTTGGGTCTGCCGAGAACTGAAATGTCCTCGGCTGTATCCCAAGGCTATCTTGTGCTTTATATTATCGAGCTTGGGCCATAGCCCTCCTCGGCTTGGGCCTTTGGACTCCCTACGGGTAAATGGGCCTGGCCCATAAATTATTTGGGCCCCACAATAGCCCCTCAAAACCCTACTGTCCAACCTCTTGGTTGGAAAAGGGGGTTTTGGTAATACCGAGCCTTTATTATGGCTCATCTAATTCGGTCTTTCACTAATGCTGGCGGTTCTTCATCTGCCCAGGAAATGTACCGGTCTACGAGACATTCTTTTGATCTTACTCCTGACGCGTTCTCGCCGTTTGGTTATCCAAAACGCGCTTTTAATGACTTCTATTTACGAGACTATTTAAATTCGACGGTTTGTTTGATGAAGTGGGGAAGTGGAACGGATACATCTTTGTTTACAGGTTCTTCTGGAAACCTGGACAAATTTAATACCTTCCGTTTTGCCCTTCCTATAAGAAGACAAGTAGGAGGCTATCGCTCTCGTACAGAGACCCTTTTTACCCTTCTGAGATCTGAAATCCTTAGCCTCTCTTAGCGTTTACTTTACCCACTAGTTATACACTAAATCATAATACGTTCACCATAACAACAAGTAACGAAGGAACCATACCCCCCCCCCCCCGGTAAACACCACATTCCAATAAAGCTCGTAATGGCTCGGTCAGGGCAAGGATGACGAAGACTCAAAATCTATCTCACCTTCCTTTCAGCCAAAATCCGAAGCAGGGACTCGTCACGTCAAACTTTCGGCGTGACTAAGTCGAGAACACTCATCATCAGTACCAACCGCTCTCTCATGAGCATACCTAACACGGCACCAGTGTGTTAGGAGTCAGGACTGAGGCAGGGGCCAAGTGCCCCTGCTTCTTCTCTCTTCGTTCACTGGTGCCTCCTTTTGCCTCTCTTTCTTCTTCTTTCCACCACCAGATCTATCCTGGTGCTTTTCCTTCTCCCTCTTTTGCTCCTTTTTCTTTCTTTTCATCTCTTCCCTCTTCTTCTCCTCCTTCTTTTCATTCATCTCCTCCATCTTCTTCTGAAGAAGGTCCTTCTCTCAATATGGGCGCTACTTAGGCAGTGTTTGGAAGGACTTCGGAGACAAGTTTGAAAAAGAGACCTGACTGTTTGCTTAATGTATTGCTTTTTTTTTTTTTTTTATTGTTTTGGCAATCTACCTTTTGTATAGGCTTGTTTAAGCCCTCCTTTGTACGTTGTAATACACCTTTATATTAATAAAAATTGTCATCACTTTACTTTACATGTTCTATCTCTATATTTTCGAAATGATAACGCAGTGCATAAACATACAATCTTGTGAATTTTTTTTATTTTTAAACCGTGACCGACGTCTAGGACCAAAGTCTCAGTTAATAAAAAGATCTTGCTCTGTGTTTATAAAAACAATCCGTCTTAATAATATTGAATCGAACAAATGATACTTAGGGCTGAAACTCCCATTAGGCAGGAAAAGAAAGGACATTATGATGAGTTTACTGAGTCGGCCCGGCACAATACCGCCAACCTTAGAGTACAATACTTGGGGCCCTAATCCTTTATCAAAGAGAAGGGCGCTATTACGAATTTGCAAGTGCTATTCGGCACAATAATGTAGCATTTGAATCAATGACACCTAGGGCCAAAATGCTTGCTAAGAAAAAGATATCACCATAACTTTAATAGAGTTGTTTGGCACAACAATGCCGACCTGTGAAAAACGATACTTACCCCAAAACTAGCCGAGATGATAGCTCAATGCTCGATGTAATGTAGGAAGTAACCATCCGAGGACGTATCCCCCGCAAAATGAACAGCCCCCCTAGGCTACTGAATAGTGGGGCGTTTCACCATCTTCTTAACACTCCTATTGGCATTAACCTTTTACAGTATTTGAGCCGAGGATTGAGTAACTTAGAATTGTTATTAAGTAGCTAACCTCACAAAACTCAATCTTTTTCTCATCTAAGTAGTTGGTTTCCCCATAGGCTTGAGTCCGACGACCACGCAATGCCTTGGTTCTGTCCAAAACCCAGTTTTCTCATCCAAATAGTTGGTTTCCCCATAGGCTTGAGTTCGAGGACCATGCCATGCCTTGGTTCTGTCCAAAACCCAGTTTTCTCATCCAAGTAGTTGGTTTCCTCATAGGCTTGAGTCCGAGAACCATGCAATGCCTTGGTTCTGTCCAAAACTCAGTTTTCTCATCCAAGTAGTTGGTTTTCCCATAGGCTTGAGTCCGAGAACCATGCAATGCCTTGGTTCTGTCCAAAACCCAGTTTTCTTCCAAGTAGTTGGTTTCCCATAGGCTTGACCATGCAATGCCTTGGTTCTATCCAAAACTCAGTTTTCTCATCCAAGTAATTGGTTTCCCCATAGGCTTGAATCCGAGGACCATGCAATGCTTGGTTCTGTCCAAAACTCAGTTTTCTCATCCAAGTAGTTGATTTCCCCATAGGCTTGAGTCCAGAGAGGACCATGCAATGCCTTGGTTCTGTCCAAAACCCAGTTTTCTCATCCAAGTAGTTGGTTTCCCCTATAGGCTTGAGTCCGAGGACCATGCAATGCCTTGGTTCTGTCCAAAACCCAGTTTTCTCATCCAAGTAGTTGGTTTCCCCATAGGCTTGAGTCCGAGGACCATGCAATGCCTTGGTTCTGTCCAAAACTCAGTTTTCTCATCCGAGTAGTTGGTTTCCCCATAGGCTTGAGTCCGAGGACCATGCAATGCCTTAATTCTGTCCAAAACTCAGTTTTCTCATCCGAGTAGTTAGTTTCCCCATAGGCTTGAGTCCGAGGACCATGCAATGCCTTGGTTCTGTCCAAAACCCAGTTTTCTCATCCAAGTAGTTGGTTTCCCCATAGGCTTGAGTCCGAGGACCATGCAATGCCTTGGTTCTGTCCAAAACTCAGTTTTCTCTTTGCGTGGGACCTTGGCTTTAGGGGAGTTAGCTCCTCAGCCAAGCCCCTAGAGTTATCCATGCGATTAACGCTACCTAGCGTCGCTCCTAGTCAAGAAGCGTAGCCCCTAGCGTAACTTTACACTAAAACTCTATAACCAGTTGTTAGAAATGACAAAGGAACTCTCTCGACCTACCGCCTATACCAACACACAAGCCTTCCCACAGACGGCGCCAATTGTAAGGACACGATTTTGTAACGAACCTAAACAGTATTGGGTTCGCACGTAAAAAGGCCCAGACAATATGATTTGTAGAGCATGGGTTTGAAAGGTTAGGCCTTGGTCACTAGGCGGTGGGTTTTTCGTGGTGTTCATACATGGTTCAGTTTTCTTCACCCCTGGAGTCTTTCTCCTGGAGGTGGGCTGGGAGGCTCTGGTTTTTGGCCATTTTTCCCAGCCCCTCTCTAGGTTACTTCTTTTTCCTTTTATACTAGCCAGCGTTTACTGTCCTTCGTTCACGTATAGCTTTTATACTAGCCAGCGTTCACTGTCCTTCGTCCACGTATAGGGTCAACCTTTCCAAGACTGATACTTGTCCCATCAGCCCATACCCAAAGTCGTTGGGGGTGGTTGTAAAAGCTGAAGAATACGGCTCTGTCAGGTGCAGAGTATTGAATGGCAGTAAGGGCAACTTTCCCTGGATATTTTAGATTTTCTTTCAAGTTTAGTCCTATACCGTTTTTGCCCCTCTTTCTGGTGGGACTTTGGGTCTGCCGAGGACTGAAATGTCCTCGGCTGTATCCCAAGGCTATCTTGTGCTTTATATTATCGAGCTTGGGCCATAGCCCTCCTCGGCTTGGGCCTTTGGACTCCCTACGGGTAAATGGGCCTAGCCCATAAATTATTTGGGCCCCACAGTAGGTATGCTAAAAGAAATGGAAAAGAGATAAAGGTGTGGTGTAAGTTTAGGCAATTAATGAGAGATTAATGAGATAACAGTAAATATAAGTTAATGTAATATTTTGGGTAATAGTAAAAAGAACTTAATAAAAAGAGGTAAAAAAATTGCTAAATGCAAAATTAAAGCACCACATGGCATGATTTACATTTATTGCTTTTGTACTTGCTTATGGCTTAGAGTAGTGTTCTGGTTTATTGCGCTTGCTTTACTCTTGTTCCACACTTAAATAAGTTAAAGTAAAATCAATTAAACCGTAATTTAAAATTGGGGGTCTAAACAAGCATTAGTATTTTCACACTAATTGAGCTAGTTGAACTTTCAAACATGTTACGAGAATTGAAACATGTTATTGCAACCTAAGTTTTTGAATTTCAAACATGTTGCATTTATATTGCTGCATTACTTCTTCCTTTATTAATATCATGATTTAGTATTTTCCGTTTTTCTGGTTGACAGTAAGCATATTCTCCTTATTATTGTCATATTACACATGTCTGCCATAAATTTTTTGTAACAGTTTTATCTGCCATGGGCAGTGTCCAAGGTCTTAGTAAATGGGCTCTAGCTTGTGCACAAGCTGGCTTGGGGTGTGTTGCAGTCAAGCTAATCCTGACTCTCCTACCCAGAACCATTGGGCCATAACGTGGCAGGAGGCAGCCCAGCCTGCAATTGCGAAAAAGGCCCACCACACCACTCATTTCTCAATGGATGGATTTGATTTTTTTTTTTTTTTTATTTTGGAGAAAGTGGATGGATATGATTTAATTCTAAGGTAAAGTTATCATAATTAATAACTCTAAATATCTTAGTCCTAAAAATTATGTACATGTTGTTCTACCAAGTAGACCTCTCTCTCTTTCTCAAAAAGAAAAAAAAGTAGACCTCTCTCACAATTATTTTGTCCCTATGTTTTACACACTTAAAATTTGTATGTCATCTAACAAAAAAAATCCTCACATTAATCTAAGTATATTATTATTATTATTATTATTATTATTAAACCTAAATAAAAAATATTACAATGATTAAGCTAATTCTACTCTTGGGAGAATTTTATTTTCAGTGCTTTAATGTTTTTTTTTAAAAAAAATTGTTTTTTACATGTTGTGATTATCCTAGATGAATACCTTCCCCCCCCCCCCTCCCCCTCTTTATGCCACATGAAGAACTCTTTACAGGATGATTTGGTGGCATCTGTTAAAGTTAGAAGGGAACTAAGCTATACCTTAACTAGTGTGATTTATTAATATGAGAAAATGAGTTCAAATTAATCTATCAAACAAAAAAGATGAAAAGGGCATTTTAGGCTAAAAAAATAAGCTATATTTGCCTCATCACATACACTTTGCACGTGCGATGAGACTCTTTATTTATTTATTTTGAGTTTAATGTAATTTTTCAATTTAAATTTATCTATTGTCAGTGAGGTTACACATGAATGGATTTTTAAGAAACTAAAATTTATGATTTAAAATAGAGTAAATTACTGAGTTTAGTATGTGCTAGTTTTTGTTGAATTACAATTTTAACCCTATTTTTTATTTTTTAAGAATAAAGATTATCTAATTAGCTTAAAGGTATTTTTGACATTTTCTAAAGGTATAACTAACTTTCTGAATTCTCTTAATATATAAAGATATATAGAGCTTAAGAGATGATTTGACTAGGTCAATTAATCAATGTGCTGATCCTAGATTTTCCCTTTTCTCCATAAGACTTGGCCTTGATGGCCGGTTCGACTGCCGCGCCAACCCCCCCCCCCCCCCCCCCCCCAAAACACACACACACATATATAATATATCTTGTTCTTCTTTTTTTTCATTTGTAACTGGACTATGATGCCAGCAAGTCCAAACTCTAAAAACAGTGGGATTCGGGCACTAAGTGTGTTCTTGACAAGGTTTAAAATTTGGTTTATTTAATTTATTGATTAATTTATTTTACTAGGTATAATTTTTAAAGTATAAATTTTTTGTAGATATAATTTATTCAAATCTTACTTATTAAAACAGATCACATATGAACATCAAATCATAAAAGGTGGGCTTAGAAATTGTAGTTGTGCCAAATGATTACACTAAATTGCAACAATTTTAAAGTTGGGTTTAGAAACTGTGGTTGTGCCAAATGGCTGTACCAAAATGCAACAATTTTTAGATAGAAATAAAACTTTTATCAATTATCTACAATTTTTTGTTCTTATCAACTTTTCCTCTATAGCTTTATAATTTTTTTGGATAGACACAAATGCTTAATTGTGGATATCAACTTCTCTTTCTTTTTTATTTTTTCTCTTCACTTTATGAATTATCTACAACTTTTTTAATACACAATTACCAACAATTTAAAGTGATAATTTATCTACTTTTCAAATTATCAATAGATATACATGAAAAAGTTCAAGTTTTACAAAATTTGAGTTTTTTTTTTTCTTGGATTAAGTGTTTGAGTTTGATTTTAGAATTGATTTAATTTTTAATGATCCTCTTAGGGCCCAATTGATAGGAGGATTTTTGTTTTTGTTTTCAAAATAGTATAAAAACAATTTTCAAAAAATTGAACTTGAAACTAGTTTTCAGATAATAATTTTTATATTTTACGTGTTTAGCTCCCACTTTTAAGAATAATTTTCTCAATACTAAAAACAAAAATAATTGTTTGGGAGACTATATCATTTTTTGAGATTTAAAAAAAAATATTTACAAAAAGTAACATATAGAATTTGTAGATTACTTTTTTTATTTTTTTGTGGATAATGATAAGGGAATAGAGCTCATCATGTTTTTTATTTTTTATTTTTAATGATAAGTTTCAAATTTGAAGTGTGAGAATTCTTTTTGTGATAAAGATAAAATTCTTAATTTAAGAGATAAAAGAGTTTGGACAAATATGTGGGGTCCATTGTTTTCAATTTATTTACAACTATGTTATTAAAAACATTTTATGTATCCTGAAAACACCCTTTAACTGTTTTCAAAATCTTGTTTTAAATCAAGAAAATAGGATATAGTTTTTTGAAAACTGTATTTAGAAAATATTAGCTAAACAATAAAATTCAAGTATGGGACCTACCATTTTATGGATTACAAAATAAAAAACTATATTTAAATTAATACTCTTACCAAACAACCCCTTATGGAGATAGTTTGCTTGAGATTAAAATTCTATTTCAACTAAAACTATGAGTATTGTTTCCATATATATTTGCTACATTAGAGTTAGCCAAATTAGCAAAAGAAATTGAAAAATTGATACGTTCCACTTGAAAAAAATCTTTCTTTCCAAAAATGCATTAGCAATTTTGGTGGCTTCCCTATCATTTTTTTTTTATATGTTCTGCCTCTGATCATGTTATGGTATTCACTTTAATTAAAATCTTTTTTATTTGAGATAGTTAAAGTTAGAAGGGAACTAAGATATACCTTAACTAGTGATTTATTAATATGAGAATACGAGTTCAAATTAATCTATCAAACAAAAAAGATGAAAAGGACATTTTAAGTTAAAAAATAAGCTATATTAAGAGATGATTTGACTAGCTCCATGAATCAATGGGCTGATCCTAGACTTTCCTTTTTCTCCATTGGATTGGGCCTTGATGGCCGGTTCGGCTGGCACGCTAAGCCCATATACATACATACATACATATCTTATATTATAAAAGTGCCAATGCCGCTACAGTGCTTCGGTACTGTATATTTAGAGTGTTTGTACTGTGCAAGCACTGTAGCGGAAACAGTACTTTGGTGAGGTACTTTGCTCTTTTTTTTTTTTTTTTTTTTTTTTTTTTTTTTTTTTTTTAACCCTTTTGTTTAAGTTTTGCACAGAAGCTACAGTGCTGCTTGGCACTGTAGCTACAGTAGTTGCATTTTTTGGTAGTCTTCCGTTTGGTTTTTTTTTAATATATTATTATACTTACACAATAAATTTCACAATATTTTCACGATTATTGAGGTGTCAATTTCTTATAAGTTAAAATAAAATAATAAAATATGAAACCGTGACCAACCACAACTGAAAATAAATGTTTTGTAAAAATGTTGTGACACTTGTTAGTACATTATTTTTGTACTGTAGCTACAGTGCCTAATTTTTTTTAAAGTAATTTGCTTGTGTTTTTTTTTTTTCTTTTAAATATTTATGTAAGCTGGTATATATATTGTTATACTGACACAACAAATTTTATAATATTTTCACAATTATTGGCGTGTCAATTTCTTACAAATCGAAATAAAATAATAAAATATGAGACTGTGATCAACCACAACTAAAAATAAATGTTTATAATAAAAGTTTGAATGTGCGCACAGCGTCTTGGCACTGTACATCTAGTGTTTTTGCACTGTACAGTGCTGTAACTACAACAGTGCTTTGGTTTAGTTAGTCTTTTTTTTTTTTTTTTTTTTTCCAGTAATCGGTTTGTGTTTTTTTTTCTTTTAAATATTGATGTAAGCTGACATTTACATTGTTATACTGACATAACAAATTTCACAATATTTTCACAATTATTGGCATGTCAATTTCTTACCAATCGAAATAAAATAATAAAATATAAGGCTGTAGCCAACCACAACTGAAAATAAATGTTTAAAAAAAAATGTCACAACACTTATTGTTATCACAATATTTTCACAATTGTTAAAATCTCAGTTTCTTATATATCAAATAAAAAAAATGCTAAATCCACAACATTTTAACATTAATTTCACAACAAATCATAGGTAAGCTATTATTAATGGATAGCATTGGAGTTACAGTGCTTTTGGTTTATTCAACTGGCACTATAGCTACAGTGCCTAAAGTTATTTTTTTTTTTCCAATAATCGGTCTGTGTTTTTTTTTCTTTGAAATATTTATGTAAGCTGGTATATATATTGTTATACTGACACGACAAATTTCACAACATTTTCACAATTATTGACGTGTCAATTTCTTACAAGTCGAAATAAAATAATAAAATATGAGACTATGACTAACTACAATTGAAAATAAACGTTTTAAGAAAATGTTACAATACTTATTATTATCACAATATTTTCACAATTGTTGAAATCTCAGTTTCTTATAGATCAAATAAAAAAATGCTAAGTCCACAACATTTTAACATTAATTTCTACCGTGCCTAAAGTTTTTTTTTTCTAGCAATCGGTTTGTTTTTTTTTTTTTTAAATATTTATGTAAACTGGCATATATATTGTTATATCAACACAACAAATATCACAATATTTTTACAAATATTGAAGAATCAATTTCTTACAAATTGAAATAAAATAATAAAATATGAGACTGTGACCAACCACAACTGAAAATAAATGTTTTGAGAATAACAATAACAATGTTATTAGTTTAAAACCAATAATAATTTGTCATTTAGAATTTGTTCTACAAATGTTATGAATGTAGCTGTGGGGCCCAGCAATTCATGGACCAGGCCCATTTGCCCTTAGAAAGTCCGAGGGCCCAATCCGAGGAGAACTGTGGCCCAAGCTCCATGACGCCGAGTACGGACCAATTTTTGGGAGGCAGCCGAGGACAGTCTAGTCCTCGGCAGGCCCATAATCCGCCCAGAATAAAGGGATAAATTCGTAAGGAAATCCAAAATACCTTGGGGCGATTACCCTAAATACCCTTCTGGATAAGGCCCAATGCCTGGCAGAACCGTACTCTACAGCTTTATCAAGTCATCCCCAACAATTCCGGGATTAGACTGATGGGACCAATGTCAGTATTTGTAAAGACTGACCCTACACGTGGACGAAGGACATCGAACGCACACTAGTATAAAAGGAGAAGTAAGTGAATCTAGCAAGGGGGAGGCAAAAGGGAGACTTCATGAGGAAGATCGCCGGAACGATCCATGCACAGAACAGAGAAAGTCCTCCGTTGGACAGCCGGAAAGGACCACAAGGGCCCTCGGATCAAGTCCGAGGATCCCATTCTCAGAGGTGGCAGTATGGCGGGGCTTTAAACGTTTAGGCCCAGTCCATTTTCCACAGGGATCTTTCTGAAATCCAGACCGGACCATCCCCCCGTGACCAAGCCCAAGCTTTTCAAGCCCACTCTCTACAAATCGTATTGTGAGGGATCTCTCCCGCGTGAACCCGAAGATGTCACTGGGCCGCGCAGGAACCGTGTCCTTACAGTAGCATTTCTCTCAAATAAAATAAAAAAATATTTATTCGGATCTCAAAAATGAAGATATTGTGAAAATATTGTGATATTTTGAAAATATTGTGATATTTTGTTGTATTCTTAAACTTCTTTTTTAATATAATCAAATTAGGTGAGCCAAAATTCACAATTTCATACACAAAATTTATATTAATTTTCTCACTGGGGTAGCACGTGCCTTACACATGCAGCCAACGCTAGTATATAAATATATATATATATATATATATATATATATATATATATATATATATATATATATATATATTCACTTTTAACTGGAGTTACTGGACTATCATGCCAGCAAGTCCAAGCAGTGGGATGTAATGATTCAGCTTCGAGGATTAATTGTGTTCTTGACAAGGTTTAAAATTTGGTTTATTTAATTTATTAATTAATTTATTTTACTAGGTATAATTTTTAAAGTATAAAATTTTTGTAGATATAATTTATTCAAATCTCACTTATTAAAACAGATCTCATATGAATATCATATCATATACTATACTATATAATAAAAGTTGGGATTAGAAATCGTGGTGCGTCAAGTGGCTTCATCATATTGTATAAATTTTTTAAAATTTTTAGATTTAAAATATATATATGTATATAAAAATTTTCTTCTCCTATAATTTCTAAATTGATAAAAATATTTATTTGATTACAATCCAAATTCTTCATCTTATCCATGTAATCCTTATTTTTTTTAAGTATAGTGTATTATATATATATAAAAAAAAATAAAAAAAAGTCTAATGCATCTTAAATTGCAACAACGTATGCTACACTAAAAATAAAGAGGTCTAATTCGTCTTAAATTGCAGTGACATAGACATAGTGTAATCTAATTCTTCTCAGTTTTTAAATACTACACTAAAAAAAAAGGTCTAATTCATATTTTTTTTAGATTTAAAATGATAGGACACGTAAAAAAAAAATCCTTAGAAACATGGATAAAATAACTAATTTACTTAGATTAGGATCGTGTAACCATTAATATTTTATTGAAAATTTAAAATTATAGATAAAAAAATAATTTAAGAAAAAAAAATATACGCTATATATATATTTTTTTTGGGATAGAAACATATTTTAACAAAATATATATATATATATATATATATATATATATAATTGATTAGAATTTCACATAGGATAGGTGTTTCTTTAATTCCAAACCATCGAATAATTTCTCTTATAATTTAACTTCAATATAATTTGAAATTCTATGTCTAATAGAACTCTCCCAAGTCCTAACTTCCAAGTTTTTTGGATAAATATACATCCTAAGTGATGAGTTTTACGTTTTTTTTTTTTTTAAAAACGTTAATTGTTATAATTTTTTTAATACATATTGTAAGGACATGATTCGTAACGAACCGTAGCGGTGTGGGGTTCGCACGTAAAAAGGCCCAAAACAATATCATTTGTAGAGCGTGGGTTTAAAAGGCTAGGCCTTAGTCACCAGATGGTGGGTTTTTCATGGTATTCGTACGTGCCTAGGTTATCTTCACCCATGGAGTCTTTCTCCTGAAGGTGGGCTGGGAGGCTCTGGTTTTTGGCCTTTTTTCCCAGCCCCTTCTTTAGGTTACTTATTTTTCCTTTTATATTTGCTTGCGTTCATTGTCCTTCATCCACGTATAGGGTCAACCTTTCCAAGATTGATACTTGTCCCATCAGCACATATTCAAAGTCGTTGGGGGTGGTTGTAAAAGCCAAAGAATGCGGCTCTTGTCAGGTTCAGAGCATTGAATAGCAGTAAGGGCAGCTTTCCCTGGATATTTTAGATCTTTCTTCCAAGTTTCAGTCCTATACCGTTTTTACCCCTCTTTCAGGGGGGACTTTGGGTCTGCCGAAGACTGAACTGCCCTCGGCGGTATCCAAAGGCTATCTTGTCGAGCTTGGGCCATAGCCCTCCTTGGCTTGGGCCTTCGGATTCTCCCCGACGGTATCCATAGGCTATCTTGTCGAGCTTAGGCCATAGCCCTCCTTGGCTTGGGCCTTTGGATTCTCCCCGGGTAGATGGGCCTGGCCCATAAATCGTTTGGGCCCCACACATATATTTTTCCTAATAATTCTATTTCTCTTATAATTCCTAAATTGATTAGAAATCTAACATCTTCTCAATTGAAAATTTTCTATATATACGGTTCTTTTAATGTATTATTTTATTGATTAGAAGAGAATTATGTTTATATTTTTGGCAAATGAAATAGCTTTGGTTAAGTTTCCATAGGGTTTTAATTATTAAATTTATGAATTTTTTCATATAAATATGTTGTGTGATTGCTTGATACTTTTAAGAACAATAATTTATATGCAATTTATATAATCCATATTCAAGTGATTATTAATTTATTATTTTTCAATAAAATTATACTAAAATTTTATAATTAAAACCATGCAATGCACGGGTAAAATACTAGTCATATCATAAAAGTTAGGCTTAGAAATTGTAGTTGTGCCAAATGATTGCACTAAATTGCAACAATTTTAAAGTTGGCTTTAGAAGTTGTTGTTGTGTCAAATGATTGCAACAAAATGCAACCATTTTTAGATAGAAACAAAACTTTTATGAATTATCTACAATTTTTTGCTCTTATCAACTTTTCCTCTATAGCTTTATAATTTTTTTGGATAGACACATATGCTTAATTGTGGATATCAACTTCTCTTTCTTTTTTATTTTTTCTCTTCACTTTATGAATTATCTACAACTTTTCTAATACACAATTATCAACAATTTAAAGTTTTAATTTATCTACTTTTCAAATCTTCAATAGACACACATGAAAAAGTTCAAGTTTTACAAAATTTGAGTTTTTTATTTTTTTTTCTTGGATTAAAAGTTTGAGTTTGAGTTTAGAATTGATTTAATTTTAATGACGTTCTTATGGAGATAGTTTGCTTGAGATTAAAATTCTATTTCAACTAACCATGAGTATTGTTTCCGTATATATTTGATACATTAGAGTTAGCCAAATTAGCAAAAGAAATTGAAAATTTGATACGTTCCACTTGAAAAAAATCCTATTTTTTGAAAACGCATTAGCAATTTTGGTGGCTTCCTTTTCATTTTTTTTATATGTTCTGCCTCTAATCATGTTATGGTATTCACTTTATTAAAATCTTTTTTGTTTGAGATAGTTATAATCTCGCAAATCGAACCCTTTGCCCTTAGATCCCAAGCACTTTGTGCATGGAAATGTATCAATTCAACTACAAGGCTCTTGATATTCACTTTAATTAAAATCATTTTTAAGTTATAGATTATCTTGAATCTTTGAAGCCCAAGCTATGAAGTTTCAATATCTTAAAACTTTACTCTTCAACATGTTATCTCGAGTGCAAAGGCCACATGAATGCTATTACATGATTATATCTATTCCATTGAAGCTTCAAGAGAGTGGATTACTTAAGGTCTAGATGCTACTCTTTGTATCTAAGTTTTTGATTATTCCTTTTTTTTTTTTCATTTATTTATTTCATCATTCTTTTTTGAGGTTCTTAAATATTTAATTTTGTAAATTATTTATAAAAAGGTTATATGAAACTAAACATGCATAAAGGCCCGGTATGTTTTTTATTTTTATTTTAGACAAAATTTAGATACAATACCTTAGATGCAATTCCTTAGGTACACCTTTCAAAATTTAGCCACGTGTCTATTAAAATAATTCAACTGACGACGTTAACATCTCTTTGTTTTTCTATTTTTATTCAAGTCGTGAAAAACACTTCTTCATAGATTATTCACTAAACTCTCACACATAGCTCTTACATAAAATCCCACAAAAATACAGAGAAATGATTGAACAGAATTACAATCGAATTTGACACGGAATTAAAGCCAACATATACATAGTTATAATTCACAACTTTACAATGTTCATATGTTATGTTCATCATCTCCATCTTTTCAATATTGACACGCTCTTGTTTGCGTATACTGTATGGTATAGTATTTGTTTAAGGAATGGAAATCACAGTTTAGAAGACCAATTTATTTGACAAGGTGGATATTTAACACTTTCCCATCTTGTAGTTAAACTTATAGCTATAAGTGCCTTAAATGTTGTAGCTGGAATTGCCTAGCGCATTAACCTTGACACCAACACCCATCACCTCATTATCCTCTGAACTTGGATCAAGGATTCTTAAATTAATTTCTTATTCATGTAATTTTACATTTTATAGAATGTAATTAAGACCAAAGTCATGAAATTCTTAGATTGCCTGTAATATTTGGAATATTATTTTATATTTAATGTATCATGAGACTTCCACCTTCATTTTTGTCACCGTTGTCCTCTGCATTATTAATGAAATTATCCCTATTCGCTTTTAAGCAGGCATGTTGCCTATAGAATGACGCCAACAAATTCCTGAATTATCTCAGAGCAAAAATAGCTTTATCCAGCCCCTTTTGCAAATTTGCAAATGATCCTTGTGCAAGGGCCAAGTTCATCACATCCGCATTACTCCACTTAAATTAATAGCAAACTAGCAATGTTGCATTCATTTTCAGAGTCAAAACAGACACATACTTGATACTTCTCAATGCAATTGTACAACTTGCCCGTAGCCGTAAGACTGAAACAAATTGCTCTGCATCTGACGACTGCACGCAAATAAGTCACCCTGATATATAGAATCAAACAAAGGACAGTGCATACAACTTGAAGTTTTGCTCATTTGTGAGAGCTTCATTTCATTGGATTATTTTCGAGCTTAAAAGATATTATGGGCAGAACACCCATGACATGCAGCATAACAGCGGACAATTACATCTTTCACTTGAGCAAAATCATAAGACCAACCACATGCAAATATCATGAAACTTACATGTGTTTTATATCTAAAGCAAAATCAGTACATTTATTCACTTAAAATCCAAACTAAGCTCATCTTAGGTTCAAGAGCCAAATAGAGGGGAGCACAAAATGATCAACAAACTGCCAAACGTGTCCATTGAACCAGGACAGAAATTACAAAGATCTATTCTTCTTGGACAACAACACTGATCTCACCCTTCTCCAACAAGTCATAAAATTGCCTCACTTTCCTCTGCTCATTCCAGTGGTGCATTTTCCAGAGGCTACCTGCAGCCAAAGCAAGTGCCATCCCAATGCATAGCTCCTTGACAACACTAGGTCCTTTCAAGGTGGCATGAGCAACCCTGGAACCAGCCATTTTGCTTATTTGTTGGAAGCTTGTAAAATCTGCAAGTAGAAAACATATAATTTCCAGTTTTTATTTTCTTGTTAAGAAGCACAATGTTCAAGTAACAAGCCAATCAATTAAAATTACTCAGCAAAAAATTATTTGTGAATAAGCAAACAAACTACATTTCTATTTCATATCAGATCAATCAACTAGTGTTTCTGCTGCATAATATATTGCAGATTGACATCAGTTTCAGTGCAGCCTGGAAAGAAACACAGACAAATTAGACATTGCACTCTACTATAAGGTGAAAATCTTGATACAAGGTGCTGCTAGAATCAACGTTAATTACAACCTGACCAGCATCATACCCAGGCATTGAATTGTATAATCAAGAGCAGATTTCAACCGGGGAATCTAATATATTTGTTTATAAGAAAGAAAATTTTCTACTCTTCACATTTTCTGGGAAAAATTTTAAACTTCTTTCAGCTATTTCAGCACAATAACCTTTATGTACATCATATAGGTCTGTCATACCAAGTTCAGTTTATAGTTCAAAGTTTTTCTTGTCCAATTATCAGCTCCAAGAAAATATATAGCCTCCTTTTATATCTTTCTAAGAAAACCTAAACGAAACTTCTTGATTATGGAATACACACGGTCTGAGTGCAGCCCATTATCAGAACCTGGACAAACTAGTTATTGAAAATTCAAATAACCGACAAAGCAGCAAAATAGCTAGGCAATGAATAAATTCGTTTATAATCAACCAAAATTCCTAATTCACAATGCTGAATTCGAAATACCTACCAAGCTCGTAGGTCTTCTTGAAAAATACTCAGCCAAACAAATACAAGCAAAACTGTGCATCTTTTTATTAAAATAGAAAAAAAAATATAAATACATAAAAAAAACCCACAAATTTTCAGGAAAAAATAGGTACAATAAAATCAAATCCAAAAATTTTCCACTAAAAATAAAGAGCTACATTTACCGGTTGCAAAATCAGGAAAGATTTCAATCAAATCCAAGCATAGAAGTGTATTTGCGTATAAAGCCCAGATGGGTTTTCATTTCTCAGTCATTAAGTCTTAAATCCGATACCCAATAATTCGATTTAAACTATTTTCAATCATTTTCTCACCAACCAAACAGAAGACAAAAAACACAACAGAAATATATTTCAGTTAATCTACGAGAAAATTAAGCAACGAGATAGAAGAAACGAAATGATACGTAGAATAAACAAATGAAATAAGTAAAAAGACAAGGATTGAGATCATAATTTAGGGTTTACCTTATGGGTGCACTGAGGAGGCCTTGGTTGAATAATGAGAGCGATTTGGGAACACCACAGAGGTTCCTTCCTATAGGCCCTTTATGAGTTGGTATAGGTTGAAATCTCTGTTTTGCCCTTTGTTAAAAAAGCGATACATTGTATAGTTTGGCAATGCTACGCACAGTTTAAAAGCCTTTCGTTATAAATATAAAAAAATAAAATAAAATAACCGGTTAATATTAAATAAAAGAAACACGGAAATAGAAATAGAGAGGCGATGAAAGAGAGAGAGGCAACGAGGAAACGGGGAAAGAAGCAGAGAAAGAGAGAGGCGATCCGAAAGAGGCAGAATCAGACCACCGGAACCACAAAAACATAGAAAGAAAAACCTATGGCCCATCAACACCGGTAAATTTTTTCAGATTTGATTTGTTTTTGTTTTGGGTTTTTAAAACACAGAAGGATTGAGAGAGGGAACTGTAGATTGTTGAAACCGGCATGGGTACATTTTTCTCTCTCTTTTTTATTTTTCCAGATTTGGGTATGCAATGTTACTTTTTTGTTGTATAGGTTTAGATTTTATTTTGGCTTTGATTCGTTTCTGTTTTGGGTTTTTGAGTTCTCCATGAAATTTTCATTGGAATCAAATAAGTATAGAATTGAATGTTACGCTGATATTACTTTTTTCTTTTTCAATCTTAATTTAGGTTTTTTTTTTTTTTTTTTTTTTTTTGGAACCACATTCACGCTGCACAAACAGAGGCCGCATACCCATTAGCCCATAATCGGTAAAGTTATTGGTTTTTTTTTTTTTTTTTTTTTCAAATCTGGGGATTGAATATGATTTAGGTTTGAATTCCTTGGTTGGATTGGTTTAGATTTAGATTTAGTTATCTACCATGTAGGAAAAATACCCACTTAAAAAACAAACTTGAAACACCACACTCAAAGAAAAACGATGCATCTATTCGAACCCAAAGAAAAACGATGCATCTATTTGAACCCAAAGAAAAAAGATGTATCTGTTGCTGTTTCTGTGATGTATGTCCATAGCTGTATTTCTGCTGCTGCATATTCTGTTTTCTACAGAACAGGTTTTGGATTTTCTGCATAATCTGTGCTTTCAGGGGGGCTGAGTGTAATATCTGTTGCTGTTTCTGTGATGTATGTCCATGGCTGTATTTCTACTGCTGCATATTCTGTTTTCTGTAGAACAGGTTCAGGATTTTCTGCATAATCTGTGCTTACAGGGGGGTTGAGTGTAATATCTGTTGTTGTTTCTGTGATGTTGTCCATGGGCTGTATTTCTGTTGCTGCATATTCTGTTTTCTGCAGAACAGAAATGATTTTCTGCATAATCTGTGTTTACAGGAGCTTAATTGTAATATCTGTTGCTGTTTCTGTATTCTTTGTCCATGGGCTGTATTTATTTTGTTGCAGATTTTGTTTTCTGCAGAACAGGTATTTGTTCCCCTATGTTTATGCTTACAAGGTTGTAATGTGTTTGTACATGTATTTCCCTTTTATCAAATAAAATTTCTATATTTATCTCAAAAAAAAAAAACTTTGTAAATACTGCCCACTGCAATTTGTTAGCATCATTTGGTTTTGTTGAACGCCTCATAGGTAGTTAGCATATCTTCTCAAACTTTCAAATGTCATTTATCTGAATTGTTAATTTTATTTTTTCCGTTGGGTTCTCTACAATAAAATGAAAGGTATGTAGCCTAAATTTTCCTCTTTATTTCATTGTTCAATAAAATCTCTTTTCCATTTGCAATTGCTTTGATTTAGAACAAAGATTTCCTTAACAACACCACAAATAAGACTATAAGTGCAAACGTTTTATGGGAAAAGAAAATCTGAAAAAAAGAGATTTTAAGAACTTAACTGGAACTTAAAATAGATGGGTACATTCAAGGTTTTACTTTTAAGGTAGAAAACGTTGGAGGAACTGTTGTCGGGAGAAAGGAAGGAATTAAACAAATGGGAAGTAAAACCAAACCTCAAAACATAGATTTATGACAAAGAATAAAAAATTCAAAAACAAAAACAAAATGAAGATTATCAAATTAACAGTCATAGACTATTATTTTCAAATTAAGCATATGGGCCAACCTCAAAATGAAGATTATCTATTATGTAACTAATTAGTGAAGGTGAGGGAAGAGTACACAAAATTAAAATTAAAACTTACTAGGAAATGAAAGAGGAGCCAGTTGTTGGCATTTAAGGGCCTTGACAGACCTTCTCTTTAACTTATAGCTTTCTTTTTTTTTTTTTTTTGCTAAATTTTAGTTGACTGTAGATTTAATTTTTAATTCTTTTGCTAAATGTTTTCTAACTGCAGATTTTTTTTTATTTTTTAGTTTTTGATAGGATCTAACTGTAGATTGGTCATGAATAAATGTGCCATTTTATTGGGTTTGGGCTGGTATATAATCTGTTAGGAATTGATATGTCACATATATATCTATTTAATAGAAAGGATTTGATAATCAATATATTGCTTAGCTATAGATTTGCAATTTATAAATGTCATGTTACATTATTGGATGACATTTTCCAAAAAAAAGTGGGTGAAGTAAATTGAGCTAAGTGTAAATTTGTCTTTGAAAATATTTAAAATTCACATAGGAAAATCTACTGAACCTTGGAATTTTGGTCCACCTTATTTATGCGTGTGTTGTGGTTCAATTTTATGGTATGAAGAGAGAACAGTAAAATCTAAGAGGCCTAAGAACCCAAAATTCTCTCTGTTGTATGGAGGGTAAGGTTAAGTTGCCTTTGCTTAAGAAAGTACCTCCTCTTATTGATGCACTGTTGCAACATTCATTTTGTTTGACAAAGGAGATGAGAAAATTGTATCTAAGACTGCAAAAGAACTTGTAGAGATGCAAGCAGAGGCAATTTCAAATAGAAACGCCAATTATATTTCTTTATTGTTTGAGAGCTGAACTTTTATAAACCTTTACCAATGTTGTACACATACATATCATTATATACCATTTAAAAAAAAATTAATTTACAAAGGTATGTTGCATGTTTTCCGTAGCTTTTCCTCTTACATACTTTATCTTTATTAATATTTTCCTCTTATTGTCTTGGGCTTCATCATGTAAGAATTCTATAATTACTAATTACAATTTTGAAACAAAATTGTATATTTGGTTTGTGGTCTTTAGCATTTTTTAGTTTTTCTTACGATTTTCATGAATGTTGTTACCTTGGCATGCTGTATTGTGAAATTTCTCCAACGTAGTCTTTCTTAACACAGTAATTGCATCCTATAAGATTTCAACCTCACAAACACACGATAAAAAGGACTGCCCATTATAATCTTGATATGATTGCTTGATTAACAATAGGATACAATTACAAAAGTGAATGGTTAGAACTTAAAGTATTTATGTTTTTCTGCATAAGGTAGTGTTCTTGAATATACATCTTTATTTCTTATCCAAAAAAAAACTTAAAGTAAATTATTAATTAGAATGAAGACATGAATGTGAATGAGAATGTAGAAATTTACTTGAAATTCTGAGTTAAAGAAATTCTTATTTTTTATTAAAGACAATAATATATCCAATATGGTTTATATATTGTATCTTAAATTTGAGGTTTACATGGTTTGATTGATTCGGCACATTACTATTTATTGTTGAAGAGAAATTTTAATTTTGAACATTTCTTAAAATTAGATAAATTTTCATTAGAATACTCATGATATTTGACAACTTCTAGCTTGCAAGGTCAGTATAGCACTATGAATGCAATAAACTTATTAATTAAAAAAAAATAAAAACACTAATTGTACAAGTTATGATGTATGTATGTATACTTAGCTAAATTTGTGACTATGTGTATACAAAAATTGAAGTTGGATGTAAATGTCCTACCAAGGGACATTCCGAATGTGGTTGGGAACGAATATTACTTCCAAACATGTTCCAGGGATTCACAAAATTAGAATGTTTTCAGTTAAAATTATTTGTGCCACACTCAATTTTTTGCAGCATTTCTGTTTGGAATTCCTAATCTGCACATTATTTACTATGCACACCTGCTTGGTACACAAGAAGTTCTCATCAAATTAAAAATAATATATTAGAACTTCTCATGATACCTTCAAAGCCAATGTAGTACAATGAAAGCAATCTAAATTTTGCTCATGAGAGAATTGTAACTTATTGTTTAAGGATTTATTAGATGTTTGTGAAGTCTTGAAGCACCTTTTAATCTAAGTGAAAATTATTGCAGGACACAAAAGACAAATTTGTAAGAAAAACAGAGGAAAGTGGTTTTCTATTTACAACTGCCATATCTGCTGAAGAGGAAAATCAGATGATGATAGCATGCCAATTCAAATGCTTCACAAACGAAGCAAGGCTACTAAACAAAATGCATTGAAGAAGAAGAAAATTTGAACAGGAAAAAATAGCAACTTATTAATAAGTTTTTCTATTTTAGAATTGTTATGATAGAACATTATAATATTGAAAGTTTAACGTATCCCAATGTATTTTATAAATATCATAGTTACAAGTAAAACAAACCAATAGATGTACTATATTACCCGGATGAAATTTAATGTATTTTTTATTATATTCTTATGTTAAGTTGATAGTATTTTAAATATGTAAAATGTTTCCGTGCATTGCGTGTGTTAAACGATTTCTATTGAATATTTTTTGGAAATTCTTCTTCTTCTTTTTTTTTTTTTTTTTTTTTTTTTTTTTTTTTTTTTTTGTGTGTGTGTATTTAGAATTTAAATCTGTCAATGCCTTACGCTACAAAGTTCTGTTTAATTTTAGGTTTTTGTTTTTCCTCTTACCTGTTTTATTACTTTTAAAGAGGGGTAAAAATTATGGGACTTCGAAATTTGAAAGTATATAATGTTCTTTTTACAAAGTTTATTATTTCATAGATTTTAGTCCATATTTCATAGATTTCGCATGGTTTGATTGTGAAATTTAAAAGTATAATGTTCTTTGTAAGTTAATAACTTTTT
Organism: Quercus lobata; assembly: GCF_001633185.2. Lineage (NCBI taxonomy): Eukaryota > Viridiplantae > Streptophyta > Magnoliopsida > Fagales > Fagaceae > Quercus > Quercus lobata. Next base: position 51,830,804 of record NC_044909.1, read on the forward strand.
AGGTTGTGGCATAAATTAATTTCCTAAGAGATTCCTATGTGTTGGTTTCAATGTTAATTAAGGTATTCGAGAGACTCATAAGCTGCTACAAACAAACCATTCAAGAGACTCATAACCTGTATAAACAAATAATAGTTAGCACATATAGTTTCTCAAAAAAAAAAAAAAAAATAGTTATATATCTTTAACTAACATTACCTCCAAAAAATAATGAGAACCAATCTCGGCTAATCATGATATATTTATCCCTGACAAGGGTGTGCATGAAATGATTCATCAAACTATTATATATGTACGTAATGATAAGCAAATGAACAAATACATTTTAAGTACATAGCAGAGAATCAAATGCAAATATGGAATGAAGACTTAAAAAATATTAAACCCGAAATGATAAATTGATTTTAATCTACATAAACATTAGGAGATATCTCTTTTATTTCAAATTTTTATATGTTCCTTCAAACCATCACACAAATTATGATACATAACTCAAGGGCTCTAACTAATATTTTTCTGACTTTCTATTCCATAAACTTGTAACCATTTTTTTCTTATGAACTTTTTGGTTGTAAAATTTTCTCTAATCTCATGGTTTGATTCATTGTGGTTCCTAGGAATGGCAGATTTAGTATTTGAAATTGTCATGCAAGTTTTAGTTCGATGTGATTCATTGTGGTTCCTAGAAATAGCAGATTTCTTATTTGAAATTGTCATGTAAGTTTTAAATTGGTGTGTTTCAACCTTATATGTGGTTTTTAATTTTTAATTTTTTTTACTTAGGTTAATTTGTTTCTATGTATTATTTTTTGTAGATTCTTGCTTGAAGTAGTAAATGCTTCAAAAATAAAATGACCTTTGCAAATTGTTAGCAAATTAGTAAAGGGCAAAGTATTGAAAACCAAAAACGTAGAGCACTCCACTGGTGCAAAGTGCGCTGTGCAAGCTATAATCCAAGTATAAATTTTATAAATGTGTTTGTTATACAATAGAAGCTTGACAAGATGCTCAAAATAAGTCAAGCTTTAATTGCTTAAAGTCATTCTTTTTTTAGACGCTATATGCTTAAATATACTACATTATTTAAGTTTAAATGTATGCAGTGGAAGTATGATAACTAAGTTTATGTTGAATGCAAAGTTCATTAATATGTAAAATGATCCCGCGCATTGCGCGGGTTAAACACTAGTCTATATCTATATCTATATTTATATATAATAGCAGAAGTTGAGAGAAAGTGGATTCCTACAATTAAGGAAGTGTTGACAAATAGGATAATTGCCTATCTAAAAGTCAGACACGTTTAAGTTAAAAAAGCGATACATTACATTGTTTAGTAACGCTATAATACCGTTTAAAAGCGATAAATTATAATGTTTGACTACGTTAAAACACTGTTTGGGAGCCCTTAGTATAAAAGGAAACTAACCGCTTAAAAAAAAAAGAAAAAAAAAAAGATTGCTACGAAGAAAGGAGAGACAGATCGAGAGAAAAGAGAGACAGAGAAATAGAGAGGCAGAGATAGAGAGAAGGGCGCCTCTGCCATCACTGTAAGGGCGCCACCCAAACCTTCTGCCATCACCGTAAGCATCCACTCACTACCCGACTATCGGAATTGCTAGGTAAAGTTCTATTTTAAATTTAAAAAATTAGGATTTTTGGTTTTTATTTGGAGAATCAATTGGGTGTTAATTATGATTTAGATTGGTATTTTGGGTCAGATTTGGTTTTGATCAACAGATTGGTATTTTGGGTCAGAAATAGAGAGGCGATGAAACAGAGAGAGGCCGAGAAAGAGAGAGGCGATGAAATAGAGAGAGGATAAGGCCTGGGACACGGAAAAAGAAACAGAGAAAGAGGCAGAATAGTAAACACCGCATCGATTGGGCACCGTACATTGTTTTTTTTCCCCCATTTTTTAGATTTGGGTATGAAATGTTACTTTTGATTGAGTGTTTTTGTTGGATAGGTTTTGATTTGATTCGTTTTTGTTTTGGGTGCTTGGATTCTCTGTCAAAACTCTTTTTTGTCAAATGTATAAACATGCAAAAACTCTTTACTGTTTTTTGTTTTCTGAAACTTCTCACCGTTGAGTTTCCCTTGTTGAGACGTCTAGGATTCTTCTTTGACCCCTTTTAAAAAATAGACGGCTTTATTCTCATTCTTTGATGCTTTCATCTCAAATTATCATCTCTGGTTCTTACAAAAACAAAATAGTCGGTTTTATCATTGTTTTTTCTACAATTTGGCATGGACTACAAAAAAGCATAGGCGTAGGGGAGATGGAGAGACATCTTAGGCCAGCACCACTGTCGGACTCTAACCACCAAAAAATTTGCATCCCTTAACCGGCGGTACACTATTACAGGGTGAGTTTTCTTTTTTTGCTTTATTTGTTTTTTTAATTTTTTTTATTATACAATTTTAAAAGAAAAAACCAAAATCTTGCGATAAATTATAAATTACAACCACTATAAATTAAGTATGCAGCGGAAATTAAATTGACACGGTGATTTGTTTACGAATGGGAAAAGCCTACACGGCAAAAACCCCACCAGGTGATTTTCAGGTCACCACTCTCGAAATTCCACTATTATCACAACAAGCGGTTACAAGTAAAGGAATCACAGTACTTTATACCAACTTATTGTTGAACCCTTACCCCAATACCCAATTGGACTTATTCTGTAGTGACAATTTCTCCTTTTGATGCATGGCTCCCAAGTACGTGTCTAACCAATTGCACGGATCCCAGTACGCGACTTCAATCACCAACTAGAGAAGATTGTTGGTTGCAAAGTTTTTCAATTCATCCATGATGAAGATCAAGAAGATACTTGGTTACAAAACCCTATGGTGTACATACACAGCAACTTCTTCAAGAATGATGAATTAGGGCAAAATTTTGTCTCCGGTCACAATTTGCTTGAGCAAACTTTTCTCAAAGCTTGTACAACTTGTGTACTCTTTGACGGCCCTTAAAATAATCCTTTTATATGTCTAGGGTTAGGAGAAAAGAAGTCCTAAAGACACATTCACGGATTCCAAGAAAATAGATTAGAGTTTCTGTTTCTTTCTCAAACCTTGACAGATAGGAGCTGTCAAGCAGGTGTCGAGCACACGGGCTGAACAGCTTCTTAAACTTCGACACATGCTAGCTGCCGAGCTAGCTGTCGAGCTTTAGTAAACTTGCACTTCTCAGCTTGTTTCTTGGACAGACTTGATGACTTCAACACTTGATCTTGAAACACAATTTCTTGAAGTATTAAGAACATCTAGATTTACCCAATTACAAGTAAAGTGCGTTTTGTTAAAAGATTAGACAATTACATAAAATAATGACATATGTTTTTAACAAGTGAAACACATATGTCCTAACACTATCATTCATAAAGAAAATTTGGAGAGGGTTATTTGATACAAATTGCTTAGAGTGAATTTGAAATATAATTTAAGAAATTTGACACAAAATTAGAGTATATTAACCTAATTATATATATTGAACCTTTGTTTAAAATTGTTTAATATTAACTTAAATAATTCCTAGAAGCCTTTAAAATAAATAAATAAATAAAATCAAGTTACATGATTGTGGGCTTAGGTAATGATCACATAATGTATATGACATGTATGAGGTAGAGACTTACTTCAAGGACAGTGGATCACGTACTGGAGGACCATAAGCACCTACTAGCAGGCCACGCTTAACTTTCGGGCACAAAAATGGGAACCTGGCCCATGCCCAATACTGGACCAACAACAAGCACCCACCAATCTGACTAGCTGTCTTATCGCTTGCCCTGCATAACTCTCTGTACAACCATGCAAGGCAAGTACTTCCCCAACTGTACCTTCGTGGGTTGCGAAGGTCTACAACTGCTGCACCCCCATTAGATGCACCTTGTCACTGGATTTGTCTTTAAATTTTATGTCCCCCTACTTATGGAGCTGATCCTCTTTAGCATTAAGCGGCAATGGACCGACAACTTGCTCCAAAAGCCGTTTGATGACAATCCTCTAGCTAATAAGCACCTTTGTATCATCATTTACAAGTTCAAACCCAAAGAAGTCCCGGCACACATGCCACCATTCTTTCTGCGTGCTTCCTATTATAGCCTCACCATTAACATGAAGCCCGAGAAGAACCTCTACATCCTGCAATGTGATGGTGACCTCACCATGTGTGAGTCTCGGGTCGCCATTGCTCCACTAAGGCCGTTATCAGCCCATGGTCAATCTCTCTACCCAGGGTCCTAAGGAGTCCCTCCAAACCAAGTCATTTAATGATGTCAACGACTTGGTCGTCTACCATTGGCTCTAGATTGGTGAACTTTTCACTATGGCTGCGGCAGGTAAAGGACCCGGATCTTGCACAGAATAAATCCATGGATTAATATATGACAGCAGGTGTGTGTACATTCTATGAATTAAATGGGGTACTATAAGAATGATACAGTTCAGAACAACACAAATTGTTTTAGTGTTGTGTTTTACCTGCCCATTCCAAATAGCTTCTGACCAATATTCGGCCTGCAAAGTCAACACCAAATCGTCAATGGGTCCAGGCTCCGCATGGTCAATCAGTCTAGCATTTACAACAGCCATACTACACAAGAATGATAAGCAATTATTTTGAGATTATGATCTCTATATTTTACTAAGTTTAACATGATAGAAACTAGTAATATGCTTCCAAAAATACAGCTTAATATACTTATTATCTTTCACAGGTTCTTTTTTAAGGAGAATGAGCATGTATAAACCAAATTCTTACCAAAAATTATCTTATACCACCGAGAGCTCTCTAAATTGCTACAAGCACTTGCAAGATTGTAAGACTCCTTTTATAGAGCCTAAACCTTGGGTGAAATGTAGCAATGCTTAATTCCAACTACAAGAGCTGTTTAGGATTAGATCCTAGATAAGCATGTCAGAATTTGAGGGGACATATGATGGTTTCTATGAACTAACGATCTAGGACTCCATTTTATATTTGACAACCATAATTTTCCTTGATCTACACTAGGTGAAAAACTGTAACATTTAGCTTTAAAATATTATAATCTCCTTGTGATAGGTTAGAGTGTTCGAAGGTAGAACTAGATACCAACTGTCAATGACGTTGCTTTATTAGGTCATAAACCAAATATATATAACATCTCACATACAAAAGTAACCCTGTATCAAATTTAACTCAGAAAATGTAGTTAGTGTAAGACTGACTAGTTCCTTCTAATCCAACACCATAAAAAAAAAAAAAAAAAAAAATGCATACGTATAATCTATCATGTGAGCCAGTGGGCATCAAAATTTAAATTCTAGGGTGAACTAGTGCAGAAACAAGCTTTGCTTGACTTTTTCTTCCGATATAAACAGAAAACAAAATCAGGCAATCCAAATGTTCTTACGTGGTATAATCTTCACAAAATAGTGACTAATCGAATTGCATAAATATATAAGCAATTTAATAGGAAAACTATGACATAGAACTTACAATGAAGGGTATGAATAGGTAAAATGATTTGAAACCAAAGAAGGATACAACAGACACTATATATGGTGACCAATCAGTATCAATCAAATATTTATGAAATAAAGAAAAAAAAATACTAAAATTATGAAATTGATACTCCTGCCAAAACCATGAATGTGAGAAATCCAAATGATAAGAAACAAAAACTGAAGGAAAAGAAAAAAAGAGTGAAAGAGAGGGACCCAATAGCCATATCAATCAATAATTACACATTCTCCTACATTCTTTACCAACAATAGAAATATAAGTAAAACAAAACAAAACACACAATACCAAATGCTATGATTCTATAAAACCCAACCTTTAAAAAAAAAAAACAAAAACAAAAACAAAAACAAAAACAACAACAACAACAACATTTTACATGCAGATAAACGCAGAAAAACCCACATGAAAAAATCACAAAATAAGAAAAACAACGGAAGCTAGTGCGAAGAAAATGTACTTCAAAAGTGAGTTTAGGAGAAGAAAAGCACACTTAAGAGAACTGGAGAAGCTCGTGAGAGTGGAGGTGCGTGAGAGTGGAGACTGAGTGAGAATGGAGAGGGTGAGTGAGAGAGGTGTGAGAGTGTCTGTGACTGTTTAATTTTGAATCAACCCTTTATGAAATCGAGTCTTAGAGACTTGGTTTCCAAGAGGCTTCCACATGGATAAACCACGTCATTCTCATAAAACAAAAATTGGCACTCAAAGGGTTGAGATATAACTCGAGCCTCTAATACTCAAGTTCCAGGTGGATGCCATGTGAAAAAACGCCAAATCAGAACATAGAAACCGAGTCTTTGAGACTCGATTTACAAGTCTTAAATTGAGTCTTTTAAACTCGAGATGTTAGTTAAAAATATAGTTTTGAAACGTTGCCTACTAACTATATAGTTTGGCAATTGGAGTTAATTGCCAATTTTGGCCTTTAAACTTGGTCAAGGTATTCGATATCGACCTGGCAATTCTCAAAGCCTAATCTGGATCTGGAATCAAAGTCACAGTTTTCAACCCAAAAAGCAAGTCCTTCCCCCCCACATGGGTTCATAAAACATTGTAGCCTACCACCCTTCAATCCAAATCGAAGCCATTGCAGTGGGCTACGAAGTCTTTGTCGACCCACATAACACGACTCGATACCTCATGCCCACCATAAAAAATCTTATGGGTTTTTGACGTGAAAATTCAATTTTATGGGTTTATAATGTGTAAATTCAATTTTATAATATTCTAGTTTAAAAAATACCACATTAGCTAAATAAATGTCATGTCACTATTTTGTTAGCCACATAAATATTAACACTAACCATAGTTAATAAAAGGACTAATAGTGCTTATTTTTTAAACGTGAGGGACTAATATTGCTCACTTGAAACTTGAGGGATCAATTGTGCTTATAGGATAAACTTCAGGAACTAATAGTATAGTTTCGCATTGTTATTTGATGGTGGTTCTTATATAATCCCAAAAAAAAAAAAAAAAAAAAAAATTTGGTACAGCGATTTTTAATTTTGTATACAATAAGATATTCTTTTTTTTTTCTTAAAGAAAACAAAATATTCAAAAACTTAGGTTGCTTTTGAAATTCGACAAAAAATTAGCTTAGGTTACTTTTTAGCTTATTTTTGCTCTTAAAATGGGTCTCATTACACCAAAAGTCAACTTTTAGCTTTTTAACAATGTCTTTTTAGCAAAAAAAATTTAATTTAAAAAAAAAAATAAAGGGACGGACCTAGATTAATTTTTTAGACAAAAATAGCACTAGTTATTCATTTTATCATTCTCTTCAACAAAGCATCTCCTACCCCTCACCTATATTTCTCATCTCTCTCACAATCAATCAAAAAAAGACAAATACCAAACTCTCATAAATCTATAACCAAGTTCCCAACTCCCAAGTCCCATACACACACAAAGTCACAGACTCGATCATATCCCATAGTACTCTCTCTCTCTCTCTGTGACAGAGTCTAATGGCTATTTGCTCCACCAAGTTTGTGTTCCTTCTCTTCCTCCTCTCAGCCATACATAGACAACTTAAATTTCGGTCAAACCTCAAGTGGGCAAAGTGTCAAATTTTAAATCACAGGTAAACAACTTAAATTTCAACCAAAACACAAATGAGTAAGTTGTAATTTGCTCTTTAAAAAAAAAAATTATGAAAAAGTGATTTAACTTTCTTGACAACTTTTCAATTTTCAATAAACAGTTTTCTAAAGAGTAACCAGACCTTTTTTTTTTTAAAAAAAAAAAAATTATGGGTAGCTTTAACTAGCTAACTTATAGGGAATTGGTTTATGTCAAATTTTTTTTTTTTTTTTGGGTTTTATATCAGTTTTTTGACTAGTTTTATAGGGTGCAGGCTAATAGAGCCAACTTTTTAAGTTACATTTGTTAGGTTCTAAGACTTCAGGAACTAATGTATTAGAACTTCAATTTGTAATATGTTGGCAAACCATGATTAAAACATAGAGTCTAGGTTTAGGCTTGCTCAAAGTATGTTTAATTATAAAATTAGAATCGAGTGATTGCAGAAAGTATTGGACAAAATCTACAAGGCTCGATTGATCGAAAATTAGATTCAATCGAAACTCGTGCAGATTTAATTTTCTGCAAAATTTCCAATTCAGCCTAAGCCCATATGACGTGTAGGGTTTTGTGTTTTACTTCAAGATAAAAGGAAAAACCCTAACTACGTTTTAGAGGTTTTTGGAGAGTTGTGTGTTGAATCTATTGTGAGATCTAGAGGTGTTTACTTCATACACACACATAAAGTTGTTAAGATCAAGATTCACGTCAAGAACTTGATGATCTCTTCAGTTGCTGCATAAAGAATTTTAAAGAAGATCTGAAACCTTTGAGTGGAGTCTCAAAGTCACAAGTAGGAGAACATGTGGTTGCTGCAGATCAAGGAAAGAAGTAGTCTGTGGACTCGGAGCTTCATGTGGTCGTGATGGTAAGTTTTCTACTCGAGATAGTAATAGGATGTTAATGGTCTAAGTTCTATTGTAAAAAATTCAATTCTTTCATAGTGGACCTGTTTTTACCTTGAGGATAGCTAGGTTAAATCCTCCCTAAGTTTTTTACTGGTTAGGTTTTCCTGGATTATCATATCGTTGTGTTCTTTATTTTTCCGCATTGTTTACATGATATGATTTTATTGTGTTAACCTAGAACTGAATAATTTATCTAAGTAATCACTAGGCTAAATAACTAGGTTAAACAACTTGTGTTAAGGGGTCTAAAAACTTACAACATTTATTACTTTAGCCATATTTTTACCATCTCTCATTAATTTATGTAAATTTTTTATTAGCTAGACTCCACAATAACTCATACTTAAAAAGTCCATTAACATTTTTTATTAATTATTATTACGTTAACTAAGATTTAATAAAAAATTTACCATTTTTTTAGGACAATTTTTCACCAACTTCTAAGTATTCCCATTTGATGATGTAAAACCCTGATAACGCAAAATGTACATCAGTTATCACTTTTATGTATATTTACATGATCACTATAGTAACATGCAAATCGCTTTTATTATTATTTTTTTTATTCTTTGTCTTCTAATTTATGTCCTTCTCTCGCGCTGTAACTGAATTGGCACATTTCTATATACAAAGTACTTGAGTGTTTAGGAGAAAAAGAGTTTGAACTGCGAAATTAACAGCATATTGTAATTATTTCCTTAAAAAAAATGTTCATCTCTCCTTTCTTGCGCTCTCTCTTGTCTTCGAATAGTTTGCCAAGGTTGTTGGTGGCCATTGGCAAATACGTGAGTTGTTGCTAGGTTGTGAGTGGGTTTAGTTTTTAGGTTTTGGATTTTGGATTTTTGGTAGTAATGATGGTGGCTGATTTTGCTATGAAGTGGTGGTTTTTTGGGTTTTACTATTGTTAGTGTGGGTAGAAAATAGATTATTTTAATATGATAGAATGCAAAATAAAAAAAAACAGATGTAGAGTGTGTTGTAAAAGTGGTCATGAAAAATAGATTAATTGGCTTTTTGATAAGGTAAAATGCTTTTCCTTCTCCTTATGTTATTTTATTTTTAAAATAAAATTTACCAGTGCATAAGCCTTGTGATTACAAGTGCATAACCACATTCTTTCATTCAGATGGTGGGATCTTGAATCTAAGACTGGTAAGAGATCGACTGGTCCAATTGCAGCCACACTTCAGCCCCCTTGGCTTGCTATGCATTGCTCAAGCCCCAGTTGCCTGCCCATGGCAAAGTCTATTGACACAAGCCCATGGCTATGCCGCAAGCCAAGACTCCGTGACCATTGCATAGCTTGCTGGCACAAGGGTTTTCGGGACTAAGTTTGAGGTTTGACCAAATGCATTGTTTTTTTTATTTGAGATAGAAATTTTACTGTCTAATCTAAATGTATGTATGTGAAACTTCCTCTTTGAGACTTCAACCCCAACTCTTGTCCCCTCACTCCCCAAGAACTTGTACTTATGGGGTGATTATCACACCAAGAGTACACGGTAGTACCAAATACATTGTTAACAACCTTGGTTCCTATAATGTAAGAAATTTTGAAGTAAAATATAGCCATGTAATTATTTTTATATGGTTTATTAGGTTTTATACCATTATGACTTACACCAATGAATTTTGGTTTGGATTGGCCCAGGCGGCAGCATGGTGAGTATTATTGAGTGCCCTGCCCTCGGCCTTGTGAAGGGTATGTATTAAAATGGGTGCTTCCAAAGGAATTAAAGCTGTGCAGTGTGAACTGAAAAAATGTACCCAAATTCTTTTGCCATAATCGGTTAGCATATGGACCAGTACCACCCACCCTTTTGCCCAGTTTAATATCACAAGGTTTAGAAAGTGACTGTGCTCCAAGTATTACTCCAATTGGCTAACATGTAACTATCCCATGTGACTAATTTATTTTTATTTTCCTTGGCTTTCTAGTTTCTATACATCATTTGGTGTGGAGTCATGCTAATTGAGAATACTATGAGATATTATCTAGAGAATATTAGAATTTTTTATTTTTTTATTTTTTATACACTATCTTGAATATTGAATGACTTTTGATGACTTAAACAGTTAAACATCAAATATATTTACCAAGCCCAGTAGTTTTCATCAGCATTTGATTTTGACCCTCTTCATCCCCTCTAATCACTCCATATCCTATATTCCAAATCCCTACAAAACAAAGTATCCTTTCTTCTGTTTCATCAATGGAGCACAACCCTGAAGCTATAGACCCTGCAACCACAACTACAAATGTTAATTAGTCTTTCCGCAAACCATGCTACCTCTTCTGTAACCACAATTGAGAGTGTCACAGCTGCCTCCACCAACAATGCTGCCATCACTTCCATCACTAACACCATCACTAGGATTAAGCATGTAGCTGGTTTTGAAAACTTGACCAGCTTTCTGATCGTCATGATTTTTATTTGTGGAATGTATTCAGTAGGTGTTTTCTTCACTGGGTTTGCCAGTTTTATTTATGAGCTTCACCCCAAGGTCCAAGTGGACTCAACCTCTTTCCTATCAGTTTACAATATTTCCTATCCACAAACCACCACAGCATTCAACATGGTTTTCTCCTTAAGAAATACAAGGTCGCATGCAAATTACTCATTAATATTCTCAACTATGTTCCTGCATCATGATCACAAGTACCTCTCTGATAAAAGACTTCCATCTTTTGTTCTAAAACCTAGGGAAAAGACAGCTGAAGGCAAAGTTTTGGCTCATTGACAATCTTCTTCCAAGTGATATGGCTAGCGGGAAAGTGAATTTTGAGGTTGAGCTGATGGCTGTCGTTGTTGTTAAGCTGACCCTTGGTTACAACAGGGGATATTTGGTAGGGTTTGTTTGCTCTTATCTAAAGCTTGCAAATTCTTCTTCTTGGTGGGAATTGGACAGTGTTGGGTGGTACCAAGAATTGTACAGTTGTGTCAGGACCATGGCCTCAATGGGACTATTATTAGTATTAAGTTATTTTTTCCTATGAACTCATCTCTCTCTTTTTCTATTTCTTTTTTCACTTTTTTTTTTTAGTTTACTAGAATTGGGACAATGAACTATGTTCTTACAGTTTTTTGTGGAATCTCCTTAAGTGTCCTTTCATCTTGTATGAACCTATTTGTACCTCGTTGCAAAGGTTCAATTCACAACTATCTTGCTGTGATTTTATCATATTTGGGCTCAAATTTACCCTTGTTTGTTGCAGAATTTAGTATTAGAAAGGAATAGTATAATATTCTCAATTATATGGTGTACTTCTACGAAGTTTCTATATGAAACTTACTCCAAGAGGAGGGTGATTAGATCACATAGATTATCATATTCATATGGATGAACAATGAATTTATCTTCACTCAAATATTGCTCCAGTTCAATGAATGCGTCATATTAAAATTCAAAATTGTTTGCTGAAGCTCCAAAAACGTTAAAACCATGCTCTTTGGTACCATTAATATACCATGTTATTCGATGGTCTCACTCCATTTCAAAAGAAAATAAAGAAAATGTGAATACTTTTTGGATTGGACAGCCATTTTATGTGCATGGATTAGCAATAATTAGTTCGACTGCTGAAGTTTTGTTCCAAACTCGGTAAAGCATGTGCCTAATGCTCAAGTAATGAATGAATCCTACCAAACTTTGTTCCAAACTCGGTAAAGCGTGTGCCTCAAGCTCAGGCAATGAATGAATCCTACCTACTTGATCAACTCTTTGTGGGGACCAAGATGCACCATGGTGCCAATGTGCACCATGGGACTTCTTGCAAAAACAGAAGATTTCTTAGGTGAAAGTCACATCATAATTCTAAACTGCATAGAATTTTCATTTTGAATGATTTGGAGGAAAATCCTTCCAACTTACTATGTGTTAATTAAAATGACCATTGATATGTTGTTAATCTTATGTCTTTTTTAATGATCATATAACTTATTTAAATGATTTAATAAATTATGTAATTAAATAGATAAGATGAATTGATGCTCATCTAAATAGCCATATCATGAGATTTAGGGGATTTTTCTGAACTGATTTAGAAAAAAAACTTTTATGAAAACATAAGTTCAATGTAAATGGAAGACTAATATTATTAAGATAAAAACTAGTGGAATCAATTTTCACATCATAGCCACGAATTTAATTTATTACCTCACGACCAATATGGTATGGTTTTCAACACCATCTTTCTTTTCTTTTCTTTTTTTCTTTTTTTTTTTGACATTAAAACCATCTTCATAAGGTTAGGGATTGTAAAAATTAAATGAGACTTTAGTACTTTCATAGGGGCAGAGTCAAAAAAAATTTATTTGGGAGGCCATGTATATATACGTCAGTACATGTTTGATTAAAAAGAGTTAGTGAAAAATATATCATGTACTATGAGAAAGGAGTAAACTAAAACCAAGAATCACTTTTTATCTTCTTAGTTTTTTTTTTTTTTTTTTGAGAATATTTATCTTCTTAGTTTTATATTCTATTTTTGATAAGTAACTTGATAACATAATGGTTTATAATGAGATATAACTAATAATTTGCCCGTGTGATGCATGGATAATATTGTAATGTTTTATATAAGATAGTTTTGAATAATGTTATACATATATTATAGCATAATTGTTATAAAGCTTTGTAAGTAATGAATTCATCGTAAGAAGCAAAAAGAAATTACTCGTAGGAGTTTCAATGGTTTGATGGTGATGGGAGGCCAGTGTGACAATGGTGGCGGCCCCTCAAATTCCTCTTTTTTTCTCTCTTCCAAATGCTTTGTCAATCTTAGGTCTTTTATTTTGGTAATAGTGAATCATTGTTTCATGTAACAATCCACAACATTTTTTTGTCTCTCTATCTCTCCTTAGGGCCTTATCTAGTTAATCATATTAGGTTTTTTTTTAATACTAAAATGGTAGGTATGCTAAAAGAAATGGAAAAGAGAGAAAGGTATAGTGTAAGCTCAAGCAATTAATGAGAGATTAATGAGATAACAGTAAATATAAGTTAATGTAATATTTTGGGTAATAGTAAAAAGAACTTAATAAAAAGAGGTAAAAAAATTGCTAAATGCAAAATTAGAGCACCACATGGCATGATCTTATGCATTTCTATATGAGATCTCTGCTTTTATATATATATATATATATATATATTAATTCTTTCATATATAAAATTATATAAAGCTCAATAGGAAATTGTAATACAAAATAGAAAAATTCAAAAAATTAATTTTTTACTAAAAAAATTGTATGAAAATTAGGATGTATTTAAAGCCTCTATACATCATCATAACAAAAGAGAGAACACTTTAAATACGTATTGGAACCCTAGTGCATGGATTCCTAGGTAACTTGTGTAAGTATGTGAGTTTGGTTTCTAAAAGTTTGATTTATCAGGGTTATAATCCATATCCCTGATAGTACATAGATTTTCATTGGTGTTATCCATGCATGTAAGCTCGGAGTTGGCTAGTTTAGATATTGCTATCTTATGTGGATATTTTACTTTCTTGTTCATGTAAACGTGATTTTGCTAGTCTCAAATCACATGTAACTATAACATGAAAACTTTGAGGTTTTAAGTTGTTTTTGAAATAATCTACATTCTTATTTCTCTTCTAATATTCGTATTTTTCTAAGGGTAAGGTATATGAGTAGCAGATAGGACACAAGACTGACACGTAACCATTTTAAGACACACTAGAGTCAAATCAATCCTTTTTATTGTGGAAACACATTTTATATACATTTTTTTTTTCAAGTGAATGGATTATATGGTGAATTTTCCTCTTTAAATGACAATCCTTATAGGAAGTCCACGACTCCTTGGAATTCGAAAGATCCATAACTATCTGACCTCAGATCTCAAATTCTCAATAAACAATAATTCTACACATTAATGTCTAATAATCACTTACTGTTAACAAATCTAAGAGCAAATTGAGCTTGGTCTTTGGTTCTCTTTAGTCTTTACCAAATTTTCTAACCTTGGAGAGAATTGGAGTTCGAGTAGGAACAACGATGTCTCAATTAAGAGGATTTTGGCAAAATTAGATGGTTTAAATGAGAACACACTCAACACAGAGAACACAAAATAAATAAATGCAAATAAGATAATCGAATATCAAAATGGCTGAGTATGATTGTGTTTGTGTTTTTTCCTTCTTTTTAGTTTGTCTTTCGTATACCTTTAGAAATCTATTTTTAGTTATCTTGAAAGAAGGGTTGCTTCCCTTTACCCTCTGCACATCATTGCTCGATAACTTACTTGAAAGTTGCATCATCTTTTGATTTTTGATTTATTATTATCATTTTATTAGATATAAGATGAGAGGGGTGTGATATACCAAATAATACTAAATACACTCTCCTGTTCCAATAAAAATTGTCTCTATCTATTAGTGTGTCAATTGTTTCATTATTTGGATTCTTAACAATTCCTATTTTTCAAGTGTAGACATCATTCACATTGCACTTTGGTACATTGCAACTCGCTCTCACATAAGAATGAAGCCCATCCTTTTGTGAGATGAAACGTAATACATTAGGTGTACTGAATAATTTCACATTCATTAGGCTATTTTCTAAAACTTGGCCATTCATCATCCGTTATGCCACTATACACGTGTTATGCTACTGTACACATGTTGACAATCGGTAATGTTTTTGTACGATTATCATGCAAATGTCAATTGAACACATTTCAAATGAAACTTATGTGGAAAATGAAATTTGATAACAAAAAAGAGAACACTTTAAATACATCTTGGAACCCTAGTGCATGGATTCCTAGGTCACTTGTGTAAGTATGTGAGTTTGGTTTCTAAAAGTTTGATTTATCAAGGTTATAATCCATATCTCTGATAGTACATAGATTTTAATTGGCGTTATCCATGGATGTAAACCCAAAGTGGCCATTCATCATTCGTTATGCCACTGTACACGTGTTATGCTACTGTACACGTGTTGACAATCGGTAATGTTTTTGTATGATTATCATGCAAATGTCAATTGAACACATTTCAAATGAAACTTATGTGGAAAATGAAATTTGATAACAAAAAAGAGAACACTTTAAATACATCTTGGAACCCTAGTGCATGGATTCCTAGGTCACTTGTGTAAGTATGTGAGTTTGGTTTCTAAAAGTTTGATTTATCAAGGTTATAATCCATATCTCTGATAGTACATAGATTTTAATTGGCGTTATCCATGGATGTAAACCCAAAGTGGCCATTCATCATTCGTTATGCCACTGTACACGTGTTATGCTACTGTACACGTGTTGACAATCGGTAATGTTTTTGTATGATTATCATGCAAATGTCAATTGAACACATTTCAAATGAAACTTATGTGGAAAATGAAATTTGATAACAAAAAAGAGAACACTTTAAATACATCTTGGAACCCTAGTGCATGGATTCCTAGGTCACTTGTGTAAGTATGTGAGTTTGGTTTCTAAAAGTTTGATTTATCAAGGTTATAATCCATATCTTTGATAGTACGTAGATTTTAATTGGTGTTATCCATGGATGTAAACTCAAAGTTGACTAGTTTAGATATTGTTGTCTTATGTGGATATTTTATTTTCTTGTTCATGCAAATGTGATTTCACTAGTCTCAAATCACGTGTAAGTAACTGTAATGTGAAAACTTTGAGGCTTTAAGTTGTTTTTGAAATAATCTATGTTCTTATTTCTCTTCTAAAAACCGCATTTTTTTAAGGGTAAGGTATATGAGTGGCAGACAGTAGGGGTGTATACGGGTCAGATTGGGTGGGTAAAAACCAATATTTTTATCTAATCCGCCACTAGTGAGTTGGGAAAATTCCAATCCACCATCGACCCACCAAAGTCTAAATTTGGTGGATTGGTTACAAATTTTGGCGGTTTCAACTCGGCAGGTTAGGCAGATTGTGCAAGTTGTCATTAACAAAGTTATTTTTTAAAAAAATTATCACAATCTACAATTTATTATTGCATAATCTCAAAATATAACTAATGCACACAAAAAATTAAAGGTTGATTTCATTGAATAATCTCAATTCCAAAACAAACATAGGGTCAATAAAAAAGAGATATATCAACTCTAATAGACCTTGTCTCCACAAAAAGGGAAAAAGAAAAGGAAAAAAAATAGTAAGTTGCTGCCTTACAACTGAGGGAAATTAAATCAACAAACCCAAAGTCTTAACATTCCCAAAGTCACATCAAGGATTCAAAATAATAACATACCAAGATAACAAATAAACTTCAAAATGGTATGCATGGTCTCAAGATTTACAAGAATATATGGGACCCAAATCAAGAAGACAAACAACATACTCAATAAAAATATAAATACAACCATTAAGCAATACAAGACATAAAAACAACTACCATTGTGTTTGTCTAGGAGAGAACACAGTTGATGGAAGGTGAAGAAAAGGACAAAACAACATGAAAGAGGGACGGAGAGGAAGTGGCTGAAGGTGAAGGCTAAATAAGAGTGTATGTAGTATACTGTTGAAGTGATTTTAGGGTTTCAATGTTGACTTTTTATATTTTGGACAAGGAATTGATTATTGATTAGATGTAAAAATTGATTAGGTGAATTGATTAACTTTAGTGTATGTAGTATACTGTTGAAGTGATTTTAGGGTTTCAATGTTGACTTTTTATATTTTGGACAAGGAATTGATTATTGATTAAATGTAAAAATTGATTAGGTGAATTGATTAACTTTATATACAGAATATACGATTGATCAATTTGAACTAATATATACATTTTTTATTTATGTATAATTAAGCGGGCAAGTCGGGTTGTAGCGTATTGAAAATGTTTCAATTCATTATCCAACCCAATTCGCTATTTTAGGCGTTTAATCCACCCAACCAAATTGCCTAACTTAATGACCTGTACAAGGCAAGTGGGTCAAATTCGGGTCGAGCAGGTTGGCGAGTCAAGCGGATATTCTACACACCCCTAGCAGATAGGACACAGGGCTAACACATAACCATTTTAAGATGTGTTGTGCCTATGTCACCTCCAATACACACTAGAGTCAAATCAATCATTTTTATTGTGGAAACACATTGTATATGAATTTTTTTTTTCAAGTGAATGGATTATATGGTGTATTTTCCTCTTTAATTGACAATCCTTATAGGAAGTCCACGACTCCTTGGAATTCGAAAGATCCATAACTATCTGATCTCAGATCTCAAATTCTCAATAAACAATAATTCTACACTTTAACGTCTACCAATCACTTACTGTCCACAAATCTAAGAGCAAATTGAGCTTGGTCTTTGGTTCTCTTAGTCTTTACCAAATTTTCTAACCTTGGAGAGAATTGTAGTTCGAGTAGGTACAACAATGCCTCAATTAAGAGGATTTTGGCAAAATTAGATGGTTTAAATGAGAACACACTCAACACAGTGAACAAAAGACAAATAAATGCAAATAAGATAATCGAATATCAAAATTGCTGAGTATGATTGTGTTTGTGTTTTTTCCTTCTTTTGGGTTTGTCTTTCGTATACCTTTAGAAATCTATTTTTAGTTACCTTGAAAGAAGGGTTGCTTCCCTTTACCCTCTGCTCATCATTGCTCGATAACTTACTTGAAAGATGCATCATCTTTTGATTTTTTATTTTGATTTACTATTATCGTTTTATTAGATATAAGATGAGAGGGGTGTGATATACCCAGTAATACCAAACACATCCTCCTATTCCCATAAACCATTGTCTTTGTCTATTACTGTGTCAATTGTTTCTTAATTTGGTTTCTTAACAATTCCTATTTTTTAAGTGCAGGCATCATTCACATTGCACTTTGGTACATCGCAACTCCCTCTCACATAAGGATGAAGCCCATCCTTTTGTGAGATGAAGCGTAATACATTAAGTGTACTGAATAATTTCGGCTATTTTCTAAAACTTGGCCACTCATCATCCGTTATGCCACTGTACACGTGTTATGCTACTGTACACGTGTCAACAATCCGTAACGTTTTTGTATGATTATCATGCAAATGTCAATTGAACACATTTCATCCTTGAATGAGTAATTTTCAAAACTATAGTAGTAAACAGTAAACAAGTTCAAAGCTAAAGACATACATAGCCCTCCTGATGATGATAGCTAAATAACTTCCCAGGATCTACTGGACCTCAATACCACCATGGTACAGCAACTTCGGCAGTGTTTTAATACAAGTGATTACACTGTGATGTTATCATGAACACTGTAGAAGACAGAATGCATAGACCATATAATTTCAAGGATTAATCAAAGAAAAAGTGATTTGCTTTATCGTCCTTTGTCAATCATTACATTATTGCTCGCCCACGAGTGATATAATCACTTGTTTAACCAAATAATGAAAAGGCAGCTACAACTGTTGCATCATTGCTTATGCTAGTCTCTCTATTAATACAAACAAATACAACCAACCATTTTTTACTTTTGCACACATGGGGGTGTGAACTTTCAAAAGAAAGCTGTATTAAATTACACACTAGCCTCCTAAATTTACTTATTCCACTCTCTCTCTCTCTCTCTTCTTTATCAACTAATGATGAACATATACTACATAGATAGAAGATGCCGTTTCCCATAAGATATCACAATGAATTTCTCAGCACCACAAATTTCACCTACACTGCCGTGGGGTAGCCTCAGTAATGACCCTGACCCACATTCCAAAAATAAGCACACCAACTTCAGTTCTCACAGAACGGGTTCCCACCATGTCTTCTCAGCCCAAATTTGCCGTTGAAGAAGGATCACTTGCTACAACTTGATAGTTATCCCCATCTTCATCTTCCTTATCTCCTTCAATCTCATTAACATTTTCTCCCTCACCATCTTCCGTTAGTGACTCCGTCCTTTGTCTCTCTTCTTGTCCACTCATCATATGCATCAAAAGCTCCTCAGGCTTCAACTCGCAACCAGAATTAACGGAATTTTCAACCTTCTTAGTCTTCCCACTATACAAAGCATCAAGCTGCTGAAAATAAGGACATGTTTTTGAATCATCAGACCTTTTCTTATTGCTTTCTTTTACCCTTTTGAAGTACTTGTTTATATTCTCCCACTTCTCTTTACACCTCTTTGCATTCCTATCATAACCAAGCTTTTTCATAGCCAATGATATCTCCTCCCATAGAGGTGCTTTTGGCCCATTTTCTTGATACCGAAAATCAAGATTAGTCCTCAGCTTAATCAAGGCTTCAACTTCATCTTTAGGCCATCGAGCTGAACTCATCTGAGGCCATCGACCTGAGCTTATCTGAATAGAATTCTCACCATTATCATTTTCTTGCCTCTCCAAATTATTCCCACCATTGTCATCTTCTTGCCTATCCAAAACATTCTCACCATTTTGCTTTTCTTGCTTGTCCATAACATTTCCACCATTATCATTTTCTTGCCTCTCCACAAATTTCTCCACTGGTATTGTGACCATTATCGCCTCCTCAGGAAATTGCACTGAGCTTGCTTGCTCAGAAAACTTCTTCAAGAATGCAAGCACGGCTGCATCCTTAGCTGCGGCAATTGATCTTTCTTGAACCAAAAGCTCCCGTTCTCTCTTAATCCTATCCAATTCTTGAATCTTCCACTCCTCTTCTCTTGCTATACGATCTTGCTCACACTTCTCCAATACATCTATAAACTTCCTTTGCAAATTCTCTTGCTTCTCTATCACTTCCTTCATCAAATCCTCAAAATACTCTGTCAACTTCTTCTTCTTCTTTCTCATCCCTTCCGATTCTTTACTGGATGACGACGTGGTTGGAGTGTAGTTCTCCGCTAAATTTCCATTTCGAATGATAGAATGTGGGATTGCTTTCTGAACAACATTCCTAGGCTCCACTGTCCTTACCACCATCGTGGTTTCAGCCAAAGAAGCCGGAATTTTATCCGGGGAAGGAGAAGGAAGTTGTGTGTGACCATCTAAAGCCTGTAATTGCTCGAAAAACCTATAAGCCTTGCCATTGGGTCGGCTGGACCGGACATCCTTGGTCCTCTTGTGATACTTGTAAATGTTCTCAAACTTCTCCTTGCATTTCTTGGCACTTCGATTATACCCAAGCTCAGCTAATTTCCTGAATAACACAGTTCCATAAATCTCATTGTTGCACTCCAATTTTTTTTAAAAAAAAATTAGCAAAAACCAACTCTCTCTCTCTCTCTCTCTAAAAGAATGAACTAAACAATCAAACCTTTAAACCCACTGAACATAACAAGTAACTGGGTATTAATTCAGTGCAACTGGGTTTTGATAATACATAAAAACAAGTTGATCTGTGCTAGGAAAATAAAAAATCATTCTTTTAATAATAAAATTATATCTGGGTCATTTAGGACCACTCGTTACCAAGCGGAAGTAACTAGATTGAACTTAGAACCTCCACTCAAACCAAACCCACTCATGTAATAATAATAAAAACAACATCAACTTTGTATTTTATATACTTGCATAACCCAAAGTCTTTCAAAATTTCCCAGGAATCAAACAGGGAATAAGAAAATATAAGCAAAGTGAAAATGAAAAAAAAATTTAAAGTATGTGAGTGAATAACCGACCTGGAAACCTCTTCCCAGAGAGGAGCTTTGGAAGAAGCGTCTCTGAAGGCATCGTCCATTTCAGACCTTATCTTGAGCATAGCCAAAGTCTCTTGCCTCGGCCACCGGTTACCGCCGAAGCTCCGGTCGCCACCCTCTTCAGCTCCACCACCAACTCTCTCTTCCTCTCCAGACCCAACCGACACCGACCCACCACCCTCATCGTTCTCCCGGTTGCCAGTAGTAGCGGTATTGCTCTCCGGCACAGTTGAGATTTCCAACATGGTGGTAGTTTGGTTTCCCGGAATATCTTTTTTTTTTTACAGCTTGGGGTGAAAAATGAAAAATATATATATCTAAATTCTAGGGTTTTGGGGAAGAGAGAGTGAGAGATGTAGAATTTAGAAATAGAGAGAGAGAGAAGTGGGTAAAGGGTAAGTAAAATAAAAAAACTTAGATGGGTTTTTTATTGAATTCTCTTTGGTTGAGATGGGCTTAAAGCTTTGGGTTCTCAAAAATTCTACCACTTTCATCGGGTTAAGTAGGTAAACAACAACAAGGTGAATTTTTTATATTTTTATATTTTTTTTTTTTAGTGAGTTGTGGTCTGGTGGACTAGATCTAGCTTGGGTTGCAAAAGTTGTCAAAATTTGATTGGTTGTTGTTGATTTTCATGTTGTCTAAAAATTTGACTTTAGGGATTTGCCGGTTTGGATACAAAATCTTGTATTTGACTTGTGGTCAAGATTAGTGGGCTTTTTTTTTATTTAGTTTAGTTTTTTCTTTTAGTTTTTTAATCTTTTGGAATACAGTAATAAATAAAAAGTCGTAAGATAGAAGGGTAAAATTGGAAAGGTGGTGAAATTTGTTGTTGGAGTGAGAAGTGTGTGGTGTAGGCAGCAGCTATAAATTTTTAGTTATGAGGAAGCCCCACGTCCACGTTGCCCACTTTTTTGCCTTTTGGGACTTTCCGTTTTCCCACTCGGCTTTGGTACCCACTAAGTTGTGAAATTACTTTTTTACCCTTATTCATAACCTTTTTTTTTTGGGATATGTCGATATTTTTGGACTTATACTCCAAGGAATTCAAGCATCAATTCTCTTTCGCATCGGCCGTCCTTTTGAGAAACTGTATTTCTTTAAATATAAACAATAAGTAATTTGACAAGTTCTTAATTTGAATAGTGGTGAGATTCCTTGACAATTCAGAAGTTTTGATAGAAAATATATATTTCTTATTGCAAAATAAGAAGATTCTGTATGTTTTTTAATAATAATGATAATAAAATAGATTATATTAATATTAGTACACAAAAAAAGGTAAGAAAGTCTTAATTGTTGAAGTTTCTTAAGTACTTTAACCAAAAAAAAGAAGTGGCTTAAGTACATGGTCCTCTCAACCAAAAAAAAATCTTAAAATTAATGGGTGACAATTGTACACTGATTTTTCCCCACACCCCTCTTTTTCTTCCCTTCTATTTTTGTCTTTGGCGTTTTAGAGGAACATTCTCATTAATCATTGTGTAAGATAAGTTAAACTACTTTTGCCCAATCTATAATTTTATATGAAACTACACCTCATCTTGATTGAGAAGAATATGAGAACTTAGAAGGGATCAAGGAAAAAGATGGAAGAAAATAGTGAAAGTGAAAGAAGGTATTAACAATCCGTAACTTAAAGAGAAATTAGGACTAAGCAATTATAAACAATTTTGACATAACTAAAAAAAAAAAAGTCAAATCACAAGTATAAGTGTTTGTGAGGTATGAGGGGTAAAGGCCGAGATTCAAATATTTTAGAGAAAGTTTCACACACATATACACTTAGATTATATTCGAGTAGAATTTCTATCTTATATAAAAATAAAAATAAAAAGTCAAAAGTCAAATCTAAAAATAGAGACTCAACTATTAAACAAATCAAGTTCAATAAATCATGAATATTTGCAAACAAATTAATAATAATTTAAGCTATTGAATATTTATATATATATAATATTGATATAGACTTAAAATTTATTCGTACTAAAAAGTTCAACTTGATAGGTTTGATTTACAATCTTGAGAAAAATCCTATATTCTTTTTACCAATACTAGGGCGGCAAGGCATATCAGCATATGTGCGATTGGATGAAGCTCCACGTAATCTACTTTGCCTAAAACGATAAGGAGAGATAAAAATAAAGTTTTCCTATCAAGAAAAAATAAAGTTCAACACGTAATCTGTCATATTACAGAGTGGCATCCAATATCTATAAGAAAAAGGTATGAATACAAATCAATTTACTTTCCTATCTATATTTCTCTTTATCGAAGTTTCAAATATTAATTAATTACACATCTTTTTTTATTTTACTTTTAAACGAAGAAAGATAAGCTAAAAAGAGAGATTAAGATGAGTTTTGCCGACCCACATACTCAATCATAGAATGGTAAAACTAAATTATTTTTTATCTAAAGACAAAGAGTGCAGAATTTGTTTACGTAATTGGAATTTCATGCATGTCTTTTCACATTACCGTCAAGTAATGTTCAATTTTTTTAAAAAAAAAAATAATGTAAACCATAGATTTTCAACCAAAGACACTCAAAAAGGAGGTGAAAAGTATGTGGTCTTAAAGCACACCACGCCGAAAATGGGACCCCTATTTGATTGTGACTATCCCAATTTGTGGACATGTCTTCGCTTTGCCTTGGTCCAAAAAATATCTCCCATTTTTTCCTAAATGCTGTGGATTTTCCTTGATCTTATCGTAATAGTTGAATTACTGTCAACTAGTTGTTTATTATTGCAAGTTGAGATTGCAAGTGGTGCACTTTTATATTTACATAGTTGCACAACCGTAAATTATTTTACAATTTTTTTCATGACTTTAATGTAGTAGATCGTGAGTGATTAACCATCATTTATATATGAATGTTCCATCATTTTTTTTTTCAATTACACTCAATTTGTCACGTTACAATTATGCCAAGAAGTTGTGAAAATTTTGTGGTCTTGGACTTTTTGCTTTCATACTTGCTTGTTTCAAAATTAATGGGAGAGATCGACATGCGGTTCTAGATGGCGTTGATGGTTTCGCTAATCATGGATTAAGCAGCAATTGGTGGTTAAATCACATGGTTCAGTCAAAATATGTAGGAAAATCACTCATCCTAAGGCCATTTTGGTCATATTCTCAATTATTACTTATGATAAGTATTAGCAGTTAAGACATTTTCTCCCATCTCAATTGTTGTTCCACGACCACGCACTCACGCAGCTATTAAAAATGTAAAAAATGTTACTTTCTTGGTAAATCATTAATTAAAATTTGAAGAGTCTGATACTTTGATAAAATAAAATATTAAAAAATTTTAACTTTTGAGCGGCAAATTTGGTGGAGGGCCCGGCATGGCAATCAGGTCAAACTTCATTTTTCACATGAAATAAAAAAAGTTATATAAATTTGAAAACGTGTCCTTGTATTTATTGACATAAAAAAATAAAATAAAATAAAATAAAAAACTTGTTAAGTTCTACAACAAATTATTTGATATAAAAAGAGTATTGTAATTGGGTGTGTGTATAAGTACCAATAAAAAAAATTGCGTATTGTAATCGTTCAATGACTAGTGAATTGAATAATTTGAAGTGTGGATAAAAACAAAAAATTATTTTGCTTAAGAGAGAATTGTGGTTAGTGTATTTTATGAAAGAATGTTGGTGAATATCCTTATTATTAATGAAGTTATACAATTACAGTTGAGGTGATCCGATTTAATTGTTTGTATGATTGTTTATATCTTGATCAGGATGCAATGGCTTGATCACGAGTTACTTTATGTGTTGTTTGTTAATAAATCTTGTAATCTAGATCCCGATAGAGCTTTTAGAACTGTGTAGTGTATAATACAAAACTAGACATTTTTTTGTATAGAAATTATACTAAGGGATTATAATACTTTTTTTATTTATATTATTTCTTTATTATTTTTCTTATTTTTTCTATGATATGACAATTATAAGTATGGTCAATGAGACTACCCTTTTATGCATTGGTTTCTAGTTAACTAGACTTTGCAAAATTATGTTCTTTCTATTTTATGCACTATAATGAGGCAAAGCTAAAACAAAAAAATTTGATTTTTTTTTTTTTAAGTTGTTAAAAACTTAAGTCATGGGTTAACTTGTTTTTACTTTAATTAAAAAGAAGAATTCTGGTTCGAGTAAGCGCTTTATCCTTTGCATTCAAGTCAAGAGCAATTTTGCTATGTCTAGATGGAACATAAATTTTTTTTTTTTTTTTTTTTTGGGGCAATGATTAAACTATTTCTTTTAGAACCATACCATTTGTCATAACTTTTGCCATAACCAATAGTTATGACACAAAAATTGTGTCCACAGAATTTCTCAAACAAAGCTTATGTGGAAAATAAAATTTGATAATACTGTTATACTAGTCGGTAATCCATGCAATACACAAGATATTTTAAGATAATATGATTTTATTTCTTTTTCTTTTTTATCTAAATATGGAATTTGATAATTGGTAGTTATTAATAGACATTTCTTATTACCACAAAAGAAATATATATATATATATATATATATACACACATCTCTTATGATTATGTTTGTATATGGAACTATATATTCTAGCATTAGACATTGATTATAAAATGGAATCTTATATTAGACCATTTAAATAAATTATAATGTATCAAGATTCTACTCTAGTGGAGGGTTTAAATATAAAATAAAATTTAATTTCTATTAAAAAATATTAGAATAATATGTAAATTTGTAAATCTCAAAAAGTTATGTGGCATGATATTATAAGTCAAACAGAAGTTAAATGGCTTTGGTTTTATATAGATTATAGATGATGACAAAAATTTTGAACTTTAAAATAATATATTTTGCACCCTTGAAGGAAATCATAAATTGGTTAATATAATTATAAATTAGTAGATTTTAGTAAAATTTTATTTATATTTATTAAGCCACGTTAATTCAAACAGTAAAAAATATATATTAGCACCCAACACATTAAGAAAACATATTATATTGGTGGTGCTAAAGTTAAAAAATTTAGCACCCAAGCTACAAAATACTATAGCTACAAAGTGATAAATTTTAATGTTGTTTATTCCGTGACCCAATTATTTATCATTAAAATATGTTTTCGCTCTCTTAGTTGTATTGTAAAGAATAAAAAATAATAATTTTTTTTTGAGTAAAAAAATAAAATCTTTAATATTAGGTGTATTATAAAATGATGTATTAAAATAGATAAAATAAAATTTTAAGTAGTTAAAAGCTAAATTTTTTAGCACCACTAATGTGAATGCTCTAAGTAAAGGTTTTTTTTAGACATTTGGAAAATTGGTTAGTCAAACTCGACCTACTAAAACATTGGGTCAAGTAGGGATTCGCAAGACAACCTTTTTGGAAAGAAATATCTTATTTCACATATGATTTTTGCTTAATATCATAATTTTTCATTGTTAAATCCTCCATCTCCATTGTAGCTCAACTTAGACTTTTTCATGTTTCCAATGGAAACTTTCAAGGTCCAAATCTCCCTTTCTCCATCAAAAATATCAAATTATAAAAAAAATCTCTTTCTTTGATTCTCACTTTCTTTGTTTCTTTTCTTCATTGTTCTCAATCTTCAAATCTTTTGAAAGTTTTGGTAAGAGTTCTATCTCATCACTCCCTAAAATTTTGACACCAATCCTAGCTAAAATCCCAAGGAAAATAATTTTATCTTACACGAAACTAAATAAGAAAGTTAAAGAGATAGTTTTCCAACTCATTTTAAAGTTATTACCAAATATAGAAAAATGTAAAAAATTCAAATTAAAAAAAATGATTCATTTTCTAAAAAATATTAATGTTAAAACAAACCGTGTAAGCCTCAATTGCAACTACAAATGCCCTTAAAATCTCCCTCTAAATCAACATCCTACCGCTCATCAAAACCTATATTAAGTAATTAAGATGTTAGAAATAAGGAGAAGAAGGATTAGTACCATGACCACTAAAAAAATTCGTAGGCTTGCAATGCCTTCGATAGTGATAATCAAGGTCCAACCGTAAATGACATTCGCCCTTTAGGCTTTATTTCTGGTAGCTTGGCAATGGTGATTGAGGCTTATAGTAATTGCAATGTGGGTGCTCAACAGATGAAGGAGAAAAATAAGAGAGAATAAAAAAATACGATAAAGTTTTAAAATGAATTATTTTATTAAATATTATTTTAAAACTGAATTTTTATTCTTTCCCATCTAACCTAGCTATTAAAATTGTGACAGAATGACCAATTTGGTCATTTCCCTAACGTTAGGGACTTATAATTTTAAACTAGAACTAGAGGGGCCAGTGTAATTTGGATTCAAACTTCAAGAGTCTTTTTGTATTTTTGTATTTTTTTGTTAGAATTAAAAAGTATAACAAAGAAATCTAATCTATTTAAGTGACTAATGGTCTAATCATGTAGCGATTGATCACTTAATCATTTAAAATTATGTGACTGAACATTTAATAATCTAAAAGTTATGTAACATATTGTTTTTAACAATAAATTTTGAGTCCCCCAGCACCCATGGCCCTGCCACAGACTTACAGGTCTCTCTACATGGCACTAACATTACATTGGAGATGATATGGTCCCTGAGGAACAAAGTAGTGCACAATGATAGGCAGGTGAGCTTGCTTGTTGAGCTCCACAGTTTAGAAAGAATGTTTTGGCCTGTTTGGATTTAGAGGAGAGAGAGGAGAGGGGAGTAGAGTTGGCTGAAAATAGACTAATTTTAGACCAATTCTACTCTACTTTACTCTACTCTCCCGTTCTCTCTCTCAATCCAAACGGACCATTAAAGAGCATGTGCTTGTAATTGAGATTTGAAACCAATGTGCAACATAGTCCAAGAAAAGTTGACAAGTTGTAACTCGATGGAATTAGGTCCATCAACCAAATGGGATAATAAAATTTTGATGTGGCGTGTTCAAATGAGAATGCGTTTCTAGGGATGAAAACTGAGATATTTTAAAGGTGTGGGCTAGAAGTAAAATGGTGTGTTATCTTATGTTTGCTGAAGGTTCTGCCATAATTTGAGCTTTGTGGCTGGCTAGAGATAAAAAGTTCCAAAGTATAATTGTTGAGGGTGATTCTAATATTTGTGTTTATGCCTTAAATAAGAATTTGAATGAGGCATGTTAGGAGATTCAACCACTGTTGAATGATGCATTAGTCTTGGCTAATTCATTTGTGTGGTGTTGTTTTTGTTGGATCAAAATAGATGCTAATTTTGTAGCTTATGAACTAAGTATGTTTTATACTCAAATATCTTTTATTTTTGTAACTATCTATCCCTTCCTCCTGCTATCATGGTGGCTTGGGAAAGAGATGTGTCTTTTCTGCTCCTTAAATGAATATTAATATTACTGTCTCTTGTCTCTGTGTGTTGTGTGTGTATCTCTCAGTTGTGCTTTAAAAACGCAATACTTTCCAACAATCTCTACGAACCTTAATAATCTTAGGTTATGTTTAGTAACAGTTTTTATTTTCTATTTTTAAAATTTTGTTTTTGGAAATATATATATATATATAAACAATTTTCTTGTATTTTTGAAATAAAAAACATGTTTGGTTAGTTGAAATTAAAAAGATAGTTTTTTGAAGAAAATATATAGAAAATACTAAAATATATTGTTACTAGGATTTGAATTATAATGCTAACTAATTAAATGAGACAGATTCATTAAATTAAATGCGTGTTTTCATTGACTTTTGAAAATTAGAAATTAAAAACAATTTTTTGCATGTTTTTAGTTTCCTTCACAAATTAAGTTTTGAGAATTGTTTTTGTTTTCTGTCTATTTTGGGTTGCCAAACAAGTTTTTTAGTCTTAAAAATAGAAAATTATTTTTGGAAACAGAAAATAAAGGTAAAAAACAGTTACTAAACATAACCTTAGATATCCTATTCATCTCTCATACTCCTTTATCACTTACCTATTGTTCTTAATCAATACAAAAAAACATTTATATCTTAAAAAAATGATAATAAATTTAGGGACACAATGTTCTTTATATTTATATATAATTGATATGGTCTTTTGTGATTGGTGCATTATAAAAGTAGTGTCAATAGTAAACATAAGTGAAAATAATATCATTTGGATGATAACAACAGTAATAAAAAGAAAAATAATAATGAAAATTTTGTATTCTTTTCTATATATAAGTCATGGACTTGAATCTAGGAAATCAACCTCTCAAAAATAAAAATTTTGAAATAAGAGAGGTTGTCAAATTCAGGATCTTATGTAAGAGGAGGTAGGTAAGATCATGAATTAGAGTATCCACAGCAGTAGAGCTATATTTTTAGCTATTTGTCATCACAAAAAGTTATTTTATCTATTTTACATACTCACATGCTGCAGCAGTGGATCTATTTTAACTTTCAACACAATAAAATAATATAAGCATCACAATAAAATAATATAAGCATCACAATAAAATAATATATCTACTATAATAAAATAATACATCCCACTACAAAAAAAAAAACCACAAATATTCAAACCAGCAATGTGAACACAATTTTTTTTTATTACCTTTGAGCTACAATGCACAACTATCTTTAACTGTACACTATAGCTGAGAAGCCAAATTTTTTGGCTATAGCTCCACTGCTGTAGTTCCAAATAGCTTTTTAGCACCACTGCTGCAAGTGCTCTAAAGATTAGAAGGTGGATTGTAAGGTCTTACTTATTTTTTATACTTAAAAGTAAAAAACACATTGATAATGACTTTGTATTTTAAATAATCATATAAATTATGAATTCATCCAAAAAAAGACAAAGATTTGCGTCAATGTGATGTGATTTGTATACAATACGTCATTACATCTATACTAACGAAACAAATATACTTAGATTTTAACACAATGTATTCAAAAAGTTTAGCAGATGTTTAATTAGCAATTAAGCAAGAACGGAGCCAGGAGTTCTATTGAGGGGAGGGGAAGTATAAAAAATTTTTTTTTTTCCTTGAAAATTCAAACTAGCATCCATTTAGTATAACAAATGGAAAGACACAAATATTTTTTAATAAATTACGAAACAATTATATATCAAAAAGGAATATAGCATTATTTTAAATCTCAAAAATCATCATAACTAAAATAATTATTTCAAACCAAGTATGACAATTGTTAACCATAAATTTATAATTTGGAATAGTTTCAGTAAGTGTCAAATACCACTTCCTTATTCAGCAAAAACAAAAAAAAAAAAAAAACAAATACCACTTCCTTATACATAAAAAAATCTCATTAGGAACTTAAGTAATTGTGTTTATGTGCGTCAACCATTGAACAATGTGTAATGTGTCATGACTATGACTCGCTTGGGTGTGGCATTTTTAATCTTACCATCTACTAATTGCTAAACATGACAGTAACCATTCCACTAAACAAAAAGACAAAACATCTCAACTGAATTAATTGTTCAGCTACTACAGAGCAACTCCCAAAACTCATTATACAACACTTTATAACTATTAAAAAAAAAAAAACAACTCATTTCAAAGTCAAATAAAGTGAAGTAGTAATAATAACGTTCAGAGAAAGAGATTAGACAATAAGAAATTAAACGACACAAAAAGAAAGAGAGAGCAACATATAGCAAAAAAAAAAAAAAGATAAAATAAGCAGAAACGGCGGCAGTGTCATGAATGGATCAAAGAGGGCAAAATCACACACTCTCTCTTTGATTCGAAGATCTGATCAATTCAGATCTAGTAAAATTATTAAGAGCTTTTTTCTTGTTTATTTGGGCTTTACTTTTTATGTTGTTTGGGCTACTTTTTCTTGAATGTTGTTTGGGTTAATTTTTTTTGGTTAAAGAGGTCAAGGTTATATTTTGTTTGGGGGGGGGGGGGGGGGGGGAAGGAAGATCAATTTTCTTAACCCCAAATTCAAAAAACTCATAAAATATTATATACTTCTCTTTTGTTTTATAAATTCCAGGGGGGCCATTGCCCCCAAGGTTATCAAATAGCTTTTTCTTTTCTTTTTTTAAGCGAGGTTGTGCGTGTGTGTGTGTGTGGGAGATTTTAAGTTGATCTAGGATAAATTTGACACTTCCTACTCATAGGCATGTTTGGGTCATTGGTATCCTTTGGGCTTGAACCGTTTGATGGGTGTACTTTGGCCCTTTTCAACCTATCCCAAAATTTAGTTTTTATTGGGATTAGTAGGATCTTATATAATCCCACAATTCTACACAATCCTTTTTATGATTCTACCAAGCATGCGATTCTGCTATGATCCTAATCATTTTAGTCAAGTGGATACATAAGATCATACAATCATATGATCCAAATTACAATTTTGACAACTATGAGTAAAATTGTCTATCATGACTTCTCTCAGACCTCACAAAAGTAAGAGTTTTGTGCATTAAGTACAATATTTTAAGCAAAGTTTTTTTTTTAATAATAAAAACTATTTAGTATAAAAGTATAATAACCCAATGAAAAAAAATATTTAGTATATTTTTTATAATAACTTTCCCCCAATATTTCACTCAAAAAGAAAACGAAAAAAAAAAAATTTCCACCAATACTTATGTGTGGACTACTGTGGAGGGCAATGCATCCTTAATATAAATTAAAACTTAGTGGGCTTTTATAAGTGGGTGGGCCTAATGCGGTCCACCCTAATCGAACCTCACCCCCAAAAAT
Source organism: Quercus lobata (assembly GCF_001633185.2). Classification (NCBI taxonomy): domain Eukaryota; kingdom Viridiplantae; phylum Streptophyta; class Magnoliopsida; order Fagales; family Fagaceae; genus Quercus; species Quercus lobata. The sequence continues at coordinate 51,862,612 of NC_044909.1, forward strand.
TGACCTAAGAGGCCGAAACTACAAAATCATCGAGTCAGAGAACTCACAACGCGTAAGTCAACCTCACACACACAGAGCCAGAGCCAGATATGGGGGTGACAAAGGAACAAGTGGAATCTTCATTGAAGTCAAAGATGAATCCTTCACATCTCGTAAGCCCTAATTCAATTTTTTTTTTTTTTTAGCTTCATATAAATTTGTTGTTTTCTTTTACTTTGTCTTTAGGGTTCATCTGTATATTAATTTCAGTTCAGTTCGTAATATTCATATAAATTTGTTGTTTTCCAATAGTATTTTTTATAATCTTTGTCGATAGTAGGTATATAATATTAGACGAATCAAACCTAACCTTAAAACCACACTCGTTACTAGGTTTGGGCTTTTATGTGATTCAGCTGAAATTCTACAGTCAAACCAAAATTAGATGTCAGAAAATTGCTTTAATAATGTTAATTAACATGCGAATTGCCATACGATCTAAATTACATCATTATTGTTGTTTTTGTTGTTGTTGTTGTTGTTGAATCCTGGTATGGTAGGTGAATTCACATTGGAACAATCATAATGTCGACAGTACATATTATTATTTCAAAGTGCTGTGAACTCTAAGGAGGCTGAATGTCATCGTTCACAAAATGAAACCGAGATCCTTGACCATGGTATAAAAGGTGTAGGAAGGTCTCTTTCAGATTAAGGTTGTTAGGCTGCATCAATTCAAGCAACGGCGGGTTAAGTTTTTTTAGACCAAGTATTGTTAGTTTGTTACTACTACTGCTTCTAGGTTTGGACATGGCTGGTCCGTGTGGCTTATGCTTTCTTTGTGGGGGTAAAGTTGGCTTCTATGCCCTTGGAGCTGGAGGTGTTGCAATGCAATTGTTTGTGCCACTTGCTCGGTGTTATGCAGTCCCACTTGGTGAAGCCATTTGTTCAAGGGGTGAGGGACAGCACCTGTTTTTAAGTTTGGGTGAGAGTGATCCATGTTTGAGTTTAGTTGTAGGCGAGAGGGAGAAATTCGGGGACGTTTTATGAAGTGGAAAGGTTGCAATAGCATGTTCAGAGGCACGACTACGCAATTCTTAACAGAGTTCCACAACTAATGGAGAATGCTTATTCTAATAAAATATTGGGTTTGTTATAATCTGTTTTAAAGCTTTTTCTTCTTCTTTTAAAAAAAAGAAAAAAAGAAGAAGAATAAAACATGTTTTGTTCTACAAAGAATGTGAGTTTGTATTGTTATAATGAGTAACAAAATAAAATTTTGGGGAAGACATTTTTTAATAAAGGAATCTTGTTATCATATTTGGCCTACCCACTATGAAAATTATTAAGCAGCAGATAACAAAGATGTTCTGGGAAAAGATTTGATCATAAGAAATTAAACAAAATTATTAAGTAGCAGATAGCAACTATTGTGATCAGTTATGCTCCATTTAGATGGACAGCTAGATATAGTCTGCAATTTACTTGGAGATCTTGGTGGTTGTACTACAACCAAAGATATGAGGAATTAAAAAGTAAGTTAAAAAAAAGAAGAGGTAAATTGTAGAGTGTGCATGCAGCTGTTACACAAGATAATAAATCCTGTCCAGGCCCTTTAAAACATATAGATTTTTTTAAATAGTTGGGATTGGGGGCGGGGGGATTTGAATTCTGGATGTTTCCATTTGAAACATGAGAAGGGGCTAGTTGAGCTACAAAACCCCTGGATTCTTTTTTTTAATGGTTAGTACTTTCTTGTGCACTTTCTTTTCCTTAAATACTCAAATTTTAACATTTCTATTTGCATTCCTTATATAACTTGTTTTATTGGATTTCCTTTTCATATTCCCTGTAAACACTTTTGAATCTGTCACTTGTTCTCTGGCAATTTATTCCTCTATTTTCTTGTTTCAGGAAGTAATTGATACATCTGGAGGGTAGGTTCTTTCTTGCAGACATATGTATTTTGAATTCAGAACTTTTCTCTGCCTTGTTTTTTGTGGTGTTTATCAAACTTGTTTTACTCAATTTTAAGTGATTTTCAGTTGTGGAGCAAGTTTTGCAATTGAAATTGTATCAGAACAATTTGAAGGGAAGAGGTTGCTGGAGAGGCACCGATTGGTTAATGGTGCTCTGGAAGAGGAAATGAAGGAAATTCACGCTCTATCAATAAAGAAAGCTCTGACCCCTGAGCAGTGGAAACAACAGCAAGAGCCTGAAAAATCTAATACTGCTGCTTAGAATGTTGTTGTAAGTAGTCAAGACATTCAGAAAGTTTCCTTCCCTCCACCAAGCAAAACGTCATGGAATTATGAATATGTCTTGGGCTTATTGAGACTTGGGACAAAGTACATCTACCAAAATTTTATTTACCATCATTTTACTTGGTTTTTGTTTAAGAATTTGTGATGTGATGTGCATCAAGAATTGCATGGCAGAAGTGGCCCGAGTTTTTTATTATTTACAGAATCCAACTGTTTTAAGGGTATCTATGTTCAACCCTATGAGGCTACCTTTAGATATAAATAGTAAAAAAACTATTCTAAACTCTAAAAGCTAGAGCAATGCTAGATACTTGCAAATTTCATAACTTGTTGAGCTAGCGACTTTTAGAGGTTTCGAACTTAGAATCTCATAAATTTCTTTGGGTTTGTTAAGTTGACAAGTTATTATTGATATAACATTACTTTCACATGAATCTACTATTAACATCAATTTTATTATATATCAATCATATCATGTCATATCAATGGTTGGGGAAATTTTAGCATGCAAATTGCTATATGATCCCTACCCTGGCTGGTGTCATATTATTGTCTAATTTATGGCTTAAAATCCAGAAGGGCATTTCTGCAGGAATTTATTACTCTTCTAATGACACCCCAATGATGACCAATTAAATGGTGCACCTGCTCTTCTAATGGTATGGAACATTAGCATTGCACTAATTGAGTTCAGAGTAAAAACAAAAATGCACGGCAGTAATACTAATTAGTGTAATGCTGTGGAGAGCATGATTTCCATGGTATGGGACACCTTTGTGGAGAGAGTAAGCAAGGTTAAGCTGTTCTTGTGTTCTAAACAAAAGGGTGGAGCTCAAGGTCAATGGACAGCAAGCTAGGATTGCTATATCTTGTTCACTGTTTGACTCTTTCTTTGAAAATATCTCCACGGGTTGGGGGATCTTGTTCCTGGTGTTTAAATCAAAGCTCTTTTCTATGGGGGAGAGTGAGTGAGAGTCAGAAGAACTACCACTAAAAGCCAAAAGGTGGGGACTGATCATCATTGAAGATTAGGTTGAAGTGATTTTTCTAGGACAATCAGGTTTTGATAAATGCTTTTTTATTTACGATGTAACGTTGTACTTATGCATAAGTTGAAACCTCTCTCTCAAAACATAATTTCACTTAATATACTCTATAGCTTCTAATATAGTAATATGCTGTCTTTGCTGGAATATGCCACTACTGACATGTACATACTACATACATACAACTACACACATGGGAACTCACAACCACATATTTTTAAATATATCCTCAGATGTTGAAAATAGTAAAAAATAATAATAAAAAAATGTTTAAGAGCAAGAGGTAGAGCAAACAAGGAGAAAATTTCTGCCAGTTATCCTGTCTGGTGAAACCAATATTTCTTATTATAGCTGTGAAAGTTTGGAGCTGAAATCGTGTAACATGATTTCAATTAGAGTGTGGTGTGTAAGCGTGTGCATTATAATTTTAACGATTTCTTATTATCATTAATATATGTAACTCTTTGCCTAAACAAGCTTCAGACTTTCCACAGATGAGCAATGACATTTAGAAAAAATATAGTAACACAAATTATTATACAATTTTTTCTTTGTTATAACAGTGATGTAATTGAGTGTGAGTAGTGAAGAAAAAATAATAGGTTTATGCATATATAATAATAAGTAACCATTCACAATTTATAACATTAAAATTATGACGAAAAATTGTAAAATAATTTATACTTTTAGAACTACTTTTGATTTAACCCGGTTGAGAAGGAAAGTACATCAATTTAAAAATTACTAAATAAGCAAAGTAGATATAAAACCAAGTGCTGTTTACCAAAATAAATAAACCAAGGGCAAAAACGTGGATCTACCTTTTTCAGTACTTCTTGTGATTGATAACCCGCGGCTGTGGTGGACTTTCTAACAGGTACAGGAAAGAGACTTTATTTCTTCTTAATTAATGCATTATCCTTCTACCAGTGAACAAGATATAGCGGTCATATATCTTGCTTTCCATGAGCTTGACCTTCCATCCTTCTAACTAAAACACAAGAGCAGCTTAACTTTTTTTACCATTAATCTCTGATTCATGGCCACTAAGCTTGTTCAACAACCAATCCCAGCTTCCCATGTCATTCCTCCAAAACCAAGAGCCACAAAAATCATTAAAACTCTCAGATTATTCTCAGCCACACATTCAAGGACCAAGAGCCCCATATTTGGCGAGTGCATATCTAGTTTTAGACCCATTTATTTCACCAAAGTTGCAGAACAAAGCCCTGGCATGGTTGAGGATGAAACACTTGCCCAGGCCAAAACAGAGCTTTACCAGGCAATACAAGGTACTCCAACTTGACTTCTATGCTTTAACCTCATTGATATAATTCATTTTTATATTTCTTTACTGTAATGAACATAAGTGAACAATTTGAAGTGATGTTTAATATGGATTGCATATAAACATCTTCCAAGGATTGAATAGAGGGATATTTGGAATCCCATCTGCAAAGAAATCTGAGATTGAAGGTTTCGTGAAGCTGCTAGAATCTCAGAATCCAACTCCAGATCCTACTCTGAAACTAGAGAAGGTATATTATCTTATATTACAATAATGTTTGTGCAATTGGGCTTGAGATTTGTAGTTAAAACAATATTTTTAAGGTTATTTCCATAATTGGAAGTTGAAAGTTAGTTGAAGATAAGTTCTTTTCTATTTTATAAACTTTATTTCTTAAATTGGAAGGTGGGTGGATGCTGGAAACTTGTTTACAGTACAATTACAATCTTGGGTTCAAAGAGAACGAAGCTAGGCTTGAGAGATTTCATTTCATTGGGAGATTTTTTCCAGATCATTGATGTTACTAAGGTATAAATCTTTCAATATCATGTTTAGTTCTTGTAGCAAAACTATAGCTTTAATCTTTTCGAGTTCAATATTGGACAGTGGAACAGTTCAAAATTTAGCATATTCCAAAAAGATGATATCTTGAATATGTCTATATTTCTTGCTCAACCTTCTATATAACTAGTCTCGTCACACGCACTTAGGCATGCAATGAAGTTTTTTTACTAAAAAAAATTCTGTGTTTTTATTTTATATATATAATTTTTATTATAAAAATCTAATTTATAAGTTGATAAAACAATTTAGAAATTAACAACAAAGCAGTCCTATTTTTTAGGTAATGTTTTAATGAGAGTTAGAGTTATATTTTACTGAATTGTCCATTAGTTTTGTCTTTACTTAAATATAAAGGTATAGGGGTATTTTTGAACTAAAAAATGAAGAATCCAAATAAGGGAAGTCCCTTAAATAATAGTATAAATACTTCTTGACACCACTTTTAACCACAAAAAGAGTGAATTTTTTTTTGTCATTTAAGTCTTTTGGTGTGATTATTTATGTCTTTTACTAAAACTATCTACATTTCTTATAATGTGCCAAATTGGAGGGAAAAGCAGTGAATGTGGTCAAGTTCAGTGCAAAGGGGCTAAATCTGTTCAATGGAAAGCTCACGATTGAGGCCTCCTTCAAGATTTCATCAAAAGCAGTTAAAAAGCTACACTATTTTTCTGGTTACTTTCTACTTTTTTTTTTTCTTTAATTCAACAAACAAACACTCATAGTAACCTGCTTTTGTTCTATATTCTACAGAGAGTTGACATTAGTTACGATCAGTCATCAATCACTCCTGTCCAGGTATGCTGCATTATCAATTTCAGTTCATTTCATTGTTTATGTTTTTGTTTTTAGTAAGGAAAGAAGAAAAATAATGACACTTAAGATTTCTATTGAGGAGCTGTTGGCTATATATAACCTTGAAATTGATTTGTTTTTGCCTTTGTTAAAACAATAGTTGATGAATGTGTTCCGGAAGAACTATGATATTCTACTTGGCATCTTCAATCCACAAGGTTGGCTCGAGATTACGTATCCTTTGTCACCCTTTTATATGTAGTATTTACTAATTATTGAAACCTTTATTGTACTTGTTCCTTAATCTAAACTCCTTTAGATATGTTGATGATGAACTGAGGATAGGGAGGGATGATAAAGGCAATATCTTCATATTAGAGCGTACAGGAGATAATGAACCCTAAGCCTTGCTCTCCGGCACTGCCATGAGTCCCCAGTTTTTAGAAGATCATTATTGGAGGGTTTAGGCTTTTAGCTCATTTTAACGTGACAACCATCATTGCATTGCTTCAAAAAACTTTTGATTGTAACTCAAAAAATTGTATTAAAAAGAAAAAAGAAAAAAGGTGAAGCTGCTTATCTGCAGGAACTTTCTCAAAAAGAAATCTACTAACAAATTTTAGTGCATAAAAATTTATTTCTTGGAATATGTTAGAAATTCTAGATTCTATCCAGAACCTGTGTCTGCTCAAGTTCCAGTGAAAGGAAGTGGTATAAGTCTTCATAAATTTTTCAGTTCAATAATACTTTGAAGCAATCGTATGGTTGCCTTACCTCATCCAATAATGGAGCTAGGAATTTGTCTGGGAGGTCAACAAAAAACAAAAAAAGTAATGATTAGGGGGTTTGTTTTTTAATAATTTTTTATATCCTATTGTCAAAAGACTTATAGCTAAATTCACTGGCACCGCATGATTTTTGTAAGACATCTCGTTGAATTATCAAAAGAAAAATACTGTTTCATGTATATATATAATCCTATATTTCTATTACAAAACTGTATTTTTGACAAATTTGTGTCCAGATTGACAAAAATAAATAAATAAATAAAATGATATCTTTAACCTATCTGTAATCCACCATCATGTAGGCACTAGATAGGTACGAAGAAGGAAAAAATCTAACCATTTCATTTTAAATTGTAGTCTACACTCTTAAAGAAATTTAAGACCCAATTAAACTAACAAATTTAAAATACATATATATATATATATTTTAACCTATTAATTGTCTTGATTGTGTGGAATTATTATTATTATTATTTTTTTTTTTTGAGAAGGAAAACTGGAATTTTTATTAACTTAAGCTGTTTAAATCAGCTTGAACAACAAAATGAAATTGTAATTGAACATCCTCCATTCACACTAAGTAATCTGGTATGTTAACAGCATATTTAGCCTAACTATGAACAACAGAGTTACCTTCTCTCCTAGTATGAGAGTAAAGAAATTGAAAATTGTGTGGAGTTACTTAAATTGAAAATTTTACCAATCTGAACCCCCACCCAATCTAAATTGAAAAGAAAAAAAAAAGAAAAAAAATCCACCCAAACTCACCAAAATAATAAAAACCCAAATTGGGCCAATTTGTCAGACTGATGCTTTGAATCCACACCTCTACCTTGGCCTTTGATGGTGCACAAGATTGCCTATTGGATAGAAGATCGTCCACATCATAAGAAGAGCTGCAAGTCCCTAAGATAAGGCGCTAATATCATATTCAGATTCAAACAAATAAGCACAAAAGGAAATAATGGATCATCTGTGAAGATATCATGCAAATTTGTCACCTCTCTAAGAGGATGGGAGTGGGACTAAGGTGATTGGCTACAATCAAGGGCAAATAATCAGCAAGATCATCCCAAAAGCCCAATAAATATGAGCAAAAGCCTAATCTCTATGTTAAGGATATAAAAAAGTCAACAATTTTTGTCATAACTTGTCATGTGGCGAGCTGTGAGTGATAGAAAAAAATTAGTGGATCCTTACTACCATTTACAACTCACCACATGACAAATTATGGCAAAAGTTGTGAACCTTTTTATGTCCCTAGCATTGTTCTTAACTAAAAGATAGTATACATATTTCTGACTTAATCGTCCGGGGATCTTAGAGTCGGCACCACACTAGAGTCACCTACTTCTTTTGTTTTTTCTTTGATTATACAATATGTAACGAAGTCGAGCTCTTCCAGATCTGCATCTACCCTGCAACAATTGATTCTTCAGCCTTCATTATCGTCATACTGTGCCTAACTGTCTATGAGCTTCCTATTTCTGACTAGTACTAATTTTCTTTGTAATAAGGCAAGATACCAAACCTACGTATACCGTTTACTACCATTACAAAATGAAGACAAAATTGAAAGTTCCACATATATTGACCTTTCTTAGAAAATTCTAAAACTTTAGAAGTTTCATTTTTTGTAAAAGGGTGAAAGTTTTAACATATACATTCAAATTTGACCAAAGTGCCAAAGGCCAAAGTCCGAACCATAATTTGCGCCGCCCTGACTGTTCGCCAAGGGCAGCAGAGGCCTACAAGGGACCATCCAAGTCTAACCCAACAAGTTAGGCTTTCCCAACCCACCGAAATAGGTAGAAAATGTAGTTTCTTCAGGGCCAAGACTGTGCTCTGACCTTGTTCCAGTCCAAGTTCACGGCTATATATTATCATCAAATCAAACCCATATAACTAAGTAAACTAAAATAAATTCTAGGCCCATAAGTCAATATTTCTGACCAACCTTCTCAAAAAAAAAAAAGGACTAATATATGTTCAACCCAAAAAAAAAAGGTCTAATATATGTGACGAATTTGCACTTCCGTCATTTTATCTGGTCGTACACTCCTTCTCCTACCACGAAGTGTTGTTTTTTTTTTTTTTTTTTTTCTTCTCTCTCTCTCTCTCTCTCTCTTAAGGAATCGGTAAGAAATTTTTGTGGCTCTTCTAGAAGACATTACTATTTATTATTACAGTTACTTCCATGACTTGTTACTTTTCTCATCAAAGGTTTTTTTTTTTTTTTTGGTTCATAATTCAATAATTACAATAAAAAAGAGTGTTTTGAAATTTGAACATTAGATATATATCATTTGGAAACATATCAGGAGACATTAGACTATCAGTTAAGGTGATAAGATCTCTTCCAATTAAACCATTCAATTCCCTCTAATTTTTATTTCAATACAAGACATGTGGCATATAAAATTAAAATAAATTAGGTGCGTCACAAAAAATGACTGAATGTCCTAGACCAAAACGGATCGAAGTAGACAAAATAAGACTGAATAGGACCAAAGTGGACCGAATAAGATCAAATTAAACTGAATAAGACCAATGTAGATAGAATGACCGAATAAGAGTAAATGGACCGAATAGGACCGAGTGAAAAGAAAAAGACCAAAGTAGACAGAATAAGACTAAAATGGACCGAATTGGATCAAAGTGGACCGAAGTGGATTGAATAGGACCGAATAAGACTGAAGCAGATTGAATAGGACCGAATAAGACCAAAGTCAACAGAATGGACCGAATTGGATTGAATAGGACCGAAGTGGAATGAATAGGACAGAGTGGACCAGAATTTTTTTTTTTTTTTTTTAATTTATAAATATTAGTCTTTACTCTTTAGACACCTAAAGTAATTTTTTTAGAAATATAAAAAAGATATTATCTAAGGATTTGATTTTTATTGCATTTTTTTTTACATACATGTTATATGCATGACTCCTATGTAATATGTGTGATTCTTATTACTAAGTAAATTAGACTATATAATAAAATGTAAAAATTTAATCTATAGTCTATTTATTAAATATTTTGAAAAAAAAAAAGTTGAAAAATGACCACTCAACTTTGTCAATAGTCTTCTATATTAAATTTAGTTCTATAATAAATTTTTTAGAAAAAAAAAAAAAAAAATTTATCAACATAATTTTGTGAATTTCAAGACTTTCATATGACAATATTTTGTCAACACTTCTAAAATGCTTGAATATGCAAAAGGTGCCCTTAAAAATTAGAGAGAAAAAAGAGAAAGCAAGTAATTGTTAGAATTAATTTGTAATCTTAATAAAGAAATTTCTAGATGATGGCTATTAGTATTTCAGGTCTGTTGGTGTTCTGTATTGAAAATAGGAACTTGGTTTGTTGAATAAGAAAACAAGACATCTCTAGATTTGGCATCATTTTTCTCTTGTTTATCTTGATACCAGCAATCTCTTTTAAAGTGATTAGGAATTTTGCATCTAGTGCATCTAAAACGACATTCCCTTGACTCATTACCAGGTTTCTTGCAAATAAAACATTAACCACTAGAGGTACCTGGTTTTTGTTGGTATTTTTCTCCATTCCTTCCTTGTCCTCTGTTCTGCCCTTCTTTGAAGTTGCCTCGACCTTTTCCATACTGACCCTTCTTTTGGTAATTGCCTCCTCTTTTCCCTTGTTCTTCTTTGGAAAATTCATTATGAGAAACATTCAGCTTTGAATGTACAATTACCAAAAGAAGGGTCAGTATGGAAAATGTCGAGGCAACTTCAAAGAAGGGCAGAACAGAGGACAAGGAAGGAATGGAGAAAAATACTAGCAAAAATGATGTAGAACAGACAGCACTTGCATTCCTGGAACAGCAGGGGCGTAGGAAGTCACAACGCAAGATTAAAGGGGGGTGCCAGTAGGGGCCATCGGGGTAACAGTGTCGGAATTGCATGAAATTTGGCAGGTTGAAGGGAAACGGCATTCTGATCCAGATTCATGACACGTGCCATGAACGTCGTCGAAATTTAGGCGAATTCCTTCATTAAGGCCCCGAAACAATGTTTTTGCTATTTATAGTAATATTTGTTTTTCCTTAATAACTTTTAATTTAAAAGTCAGAATAAGGTCCCGTCTGTTTTGGGACGACCCTTAGGGTCAGTAGTTTATGATTTTGCATTTAACTCAATTTTGCTATTTTTGGTAAAATTCGGTATTTTTGTGACCTAATCGCGTAATTAGGGCGAATTAGGGTTTTTAGACGTTTTTCTCAGTATTTATATGTTTTGTAGCCGTCAGTGGCAAATAGATTATCAATAAATACAGACGTTTTGTCAAATTTTCTTCTGGTGGATTCCAGTTTTATTCTCCTTATGGATTCAGGGAAACCCCTCGTGGATTCGAGGTTTACTACTAGGAACTAACAGTTTAGTTTCTGTTCCATCAAGAGAGCATTGTGTGTGCTTCTCTTCAAGCTTCCGCGACATCAAAAAACCAGGTATCTTCTTAGTGTTGGTCAATTGCTTAGAAAAGGTTATTCTTTATACTTTGATGATTTGATCTATATGGGCACAAATAGGAAGATGGTTGAGGATTTTAAAAAGGCCATGATGAAAGAATTTGAGTAACTGACCCTTAGGAACACAGAACACCAACAGACCTGAAATACTAACAGCCATCATCTAGAAATTTCTTTATTAAGATTAAAAATTAATTCTAACGGTAATAATCAATAATTGCATCAACCAATAAACAAAATTTTAATTATATTTATCTTAACAATTTACATTTCCTAACTCTTTTAATGGCATGTAATGTATGTACCAACACCAATAGCCTAGATTCTTACTATGTAATTAAACAGGGTATTACTAGGGTAAATGCGTTTATTTTTATGTAATTATTTATAGGTGTTGCACTATTATTTATGTAAAATGATTTTTTTTTTTTTTTTTTTTGGTGGTTATTCTCCTAAGATTCACATAAAAAATGATTTGGAATATGACATTATTGCTCAAATTTAGTTGCCTTAACAATAATTGAAACCGAGTCAAACAAATGACAAAATTAAATTTAATAACACGCAATTAAGAATATAAAAAATAATTACACACTTACGTTAGTAGAAATATTTAAATATTTCACATAGCAATCCAGCCGCCAGGCACCAAATTCTCCGTCTTTTAATGGAAAAGTCCATGCCCATCCATTTGACGGTTTAGGAAAGTCCCGATGGATTGACTGTTTGGAAAAAATGCTAATGGATTGACTGACTTACGAAATCAAAATGGTTCTAGTTGCAGTTGAACTACCCACTCCCATCATAATTAATCACGGTTCCTTGCGCCTAGTCGCATGAATACTCAATACATTGAGATATCTTTCAGTCTCCATATAGAGATTACTAGAGATTGAATGTTTCAGACATTAATGAGAGTATGCTCAACATGGGGAGGTTCTCTTTTATTGTACTTCTAGCTCTTGTTGATTTCTTCCTTGAATGCTCACACTTTTGTTGGTGTACAAGTGCAACCTCAACTATTGCCTGCATAGAAGCAGAAAGACTGGCTCTTCAAGACTTCAAAGACAGCCTAACCGGCAACCTCAATCGGCTCTCTTCGTGGACAGGACAAGATTGCTGCAAATGGGAAGGAGTTGGCTGCAACAACAGCAATGGACATGTCATCAAGCTTGACCTCCGAAACCTGGTCTATCCAGATTCATTAGGATATGTTATTGAAGTTTCCAACCGGTTAAAAGCAAAAGCTGTTAACCCGTCTTTGCTGGAGTTGACATATTTGGAGCACTTGGACTTAAGCTGGAATGATTTCATGGGAAGCCCAATTCCCATTTTCCTTGGTTCAATGCAAAGATTGCGGTATCTAAATCTCTCTAATGCACGCTTCAATGGTGTAATCCCTCAGCAACTTGGTAATCTGTCTAAGTTGCATGCTCTTGATCTTAGTAGCGGTCCAAGTGAGTATGATTTTCAGCTCTCAGTAAGAAACCTTCAATGGCTTTCACAAATTTCATCTTTGAGACGCCTTGACTTGAGCTGGGTGAACCTTAGTGCAGCCTTTGACTCGGTTCAGGTACTCAACAAGCTACCTTTTTTGGTTCATTTACGCTTGTCATCATGTGGACTTGATGATCATGTTAGTCAGTTCCATGATTATGTTAATTCCATGTTTCTTGAACACTTTGATATTAGTGTAAACGCACTTCAGGGTCCCATCCCTGGTGTTATTAAGCACATGAGTGTGCTCAAAGTCCTTGACCTTTCAGCCAATGTCTTTAACTCTACAATTCCTCTGTGGTTGGCTAACCTGACAAACCTTGTGCATCTCAATCTTGGCTTTAATAATTTAACAGGTGAAATTCCAAGAGCTTTGGGGAACCTCACTTCTTTGGTTGTACTAGACTTGTCTTTTAATTCATTAGAGGGGGGCATACCAGGTTCTTTGTGGAATCTTTGTAGTTTGAAAGTGTTGGATTTAGCCAACAACAGATTAAATGAGACAATATCAGAGCCTTATAAAACTATATCCGGTTGCACTGGAAATGGTTTAGAGAAGTTGAGTTTGAGATGGAACAAGGTTAGAGGTCCTTTGTCTGATTGGTTTTCACGGTTTGCAAATCTCAAAATCCTTGATCTTGCGAACAACTCGATCTATGGTCCAATTCCAGCATCATTTGGGAGATTGTCCAACTTGAGAATGTTAGATCTTTCTCATAATAGTCTAAATGGAACAGTTCCAGAATCTTTTGGGCAACTTTCAATGCTTGAGAAGTTACTCATGTCCAGCAACCTCTTGCAAGGAACCATTTCTGAAGTTCACTTTGCAAATCTCTCAAGATTAGAAGAGCTAGACATTGGTTTCAACTTTTTGGCTTTAAAAGTAAATTCTGACTGGGTGCCCCCATTTCAACTCAATTATATAAACATGAAATCTTGCAATATTGGGCCTCAATTTCCTGCTTGGCTTCAAACGCAAAAAAGGGTTATCACATTGTATCTCTCTAACACAAGCATCTCAGATGTTCTTCCGCAGTGGTTTCCCAAAATGAAATTTTCCTATCTGGACCTATCCTTCAACCAAATCAGGGGCAGGCTACCAGCATTTTTGAAACCAGATACTCTCTACATGAATCTATACCTGAGTTCCAACAAATTTGAAGGTCCCTTGCCAACTTTTCCTTCCATCCTAAACAGGTTGGATCTCACTGACAACTTAATTTCAGGTTGGATTCCAGAAGACATTGGCAACATGACGCCTACATTGGACAATTTACTTCTCTCTGGTAATCAAATAAGCGGTCCAATCCCAAACTCCTTGTGCAAAATAAATACCCTGCGAGTTCTTGATCTCTCCAAAAACAGGCTATATGGTGACATCCCAGATTGTTGGAGCAATTTCAAGATTTTGGCTGTTCTAGATTTTTCAGCCAACAACCTTTCTGGGTTCATCCCAACCTCATTTGGAAATGCAACATCACTGCAATCTTTGCACCTAAGCAACAACAGTCTTCAGGGAGAGCTTCCGTTATCATTGAGAAATTGTACAGGCATGGTTATTTTCGATGTTGGTGAAAATAAATTATCTGGAAGTGTGCCTAGATGGATTGAGGAGAGTATGTTGCGCCTTGAAATTCTTCGCCTACGATCAAATATGTTTGATGGCATTATTCCTTTAGAAATATGCCAGCTCGCTGAGCTTCAAGTACTTGACCTTGCACACAATAATCTATCAGGAATTATCCCTCCTTGTTTTGGCAATTTGAGGGGCATGATTTCTGGAAATGGGACAAGTAGTATTGGTATTTATAAATGGTCAACTACATATGGCGAAAACATGGTTCAGTTCATGAAAGGGAAGGAGCTCGAGTACACCAAGACACTTAAGTACCTAATTAACATGGATCTTTCTGTAAATAAATTGACAGGAACTATCCCAGAAGAGTTAACAAACCTTGCTGGACTACGTGGCTTGAACTTGTCCAATAACCATTTGAAAGGGAACATGCCTGCCATGATTGGCAACATAAGGTTCTTGGAGTCCATGGACTTCTCAAGAAACCAGCTTTCTGGCTCAATTCCACAAAGCATGTCTGCACTTACGTCTCTAAGCCATTTGAACTTGTCCTACAACAAACTATCAGGACGAATTCCATCAGGCAATCAGCTGCAGACCCTTGATGATCCATCCATTTACATTGGCAACTCTCAACTCTGTGGCTTTCCACTATCAAAGTGTGTGAGTCCGGAGCCACCTCAAGCTGACAATGAAGGGAAAGATGAAGGAAATGGACCTGAGATAGAATGGTTGTATATCTTTATGTCTGCCGGGTATGTGACTGGACTTTGGGGAGTTCTCGGTGTCATGATGTACAAGAAGAATTGGAGGGATGCTTATTTCAAATTTGTGGATGATATCAAAGAGAAAACAATATCAAGATTTAAGGAGAAGGTAGCTACGCCAAATAGGTCTAGGACCAGGAGCAACCACATGGAATGGAGCTGGTAAGCAATAGTTTTAGTTACCCAAATTCTTGGGAAGATGTCCTTTGTTTCTACCTATGATGATTTATCCTCCATCTATATGTGGATGATAATTTCTTATATAAGCTCTATCTTATATTTTGTCACTTTCTTGGTAAACATTGAGATGATGATACAAGGTAAAGACTGTGCACATGTGAAGACAGTTGTTGTTGTTGTTGTTGTTTTTTTTTTTTTTTTTTTGAAGTTTTTTTATGGCTACATTATGTAACAATATTTTGGGTATGAATAAGGTAGAAGCTGCTGCCAATTCTGGATTAGCTAAAAAATAGAAAGTATTTATCCCAATACATAGAGAGAAACTATTGGACCAGGTAAATTTGCACTTGTAAATAGCTTGGAGTGTGTAAGGTCAAGTGGTAAAGAAATGTCTTTACTTTCGATTACCATTTGCCTTTTTCTTTTTCTTTTTCTTTTTTTTCTTTTTTTTTTAATAAATAAATGACAATTAAAGTTACTTTCCACCAGAAGAATTCGATCAAGAATCATCTTCACTTTCCAAGGTTGAGTTTGTGTTATAATTAGCGCCAGTTTTTTTTTTTTTTTAAAAGCAAACAGGGGTATAAGGAAAATTGAAGTATGTTACTTCCAATTTTCAATCAAATGATTTGAGTTGAAAATGATGCTGGCAGTTGTGGCCTGGTGATTTTTGACTATATAAGTGACCAGACGAGAAAGGAGAGTTTTTGTTGACTGTTATAGAACTCCTGCTTCTTTCTTTTCTTTTCTTTTTTAAGGGGAAAACTGTGAATCATAATACTAAGAAAAACCAGTTAGATCAGCTTAAAGTACATCAAGAAAATTTGGAGGAACAAACTCCATCCAAACAACAAAAGTTGGAGACATTTATCTCATTCCTTGCCAAACTATAATCTAACACGATTATGGAAAGTAGAGAAATTTTTTTGAAAAAAGAAGAAGTATTGTGTTTATACTTTCATAATCTAATCTAACATTTAATCCAATACGTGAAAAATGAATAGAAAAATAAAAAATTTTAAACATAAAATTGAATCTGTTTTCTTAAAAATCTCAAATAATAAACTAATGAGATAAAGAAGAAGAAAAGCAAATAAATTTTATTAATTAATTAATATTTTCACTAATTTACCTTTTGAGTTTCTGAGAAAAATTGTATTGTTTTCATTTTCGCACAACATAAAATATATATATTACATTTGTGATTATCTCTATAATAAATGAAAATATGATTAAGAAATACATTGGTATTTATTAAATTAGTCCAAATTGCAAAAAGGAAGTTCAATGACACCACCCTAAAAATATTATCATGCGCAACGCGCAAGTTCGTTATTAATATGATATAATGTTCTGGCCAACAAAATGTTTGGTAACTTGAACTATTATATTCACCCCTAATACATCAATTGTTTGAAATGAAATATTAACGATTTCTAAAAAAGGTACACGTGTTGCTAAATTTATTTAGCACCAACGAGTTCATGGATATCTTGCAACGTTCGTATGATTTTCTCCATTCCGACCTAAACTAAAGAACTCAAATATATGTATGCTAATTTCATATTTAACATGACCATAAAATAAAAAACATAAACATAATAGTAACTATTATTATTATTATTATTATATTACTATTATTATAATAATAATAATAATGTTCCCTTTAGCTTTCTAAAATATCACACTTTGGTTTTAAACATATATCATACAAATAAAATAAAAAGGGGGAAAACTAAATCAAGATATTGATATTACTATACTTTTATTGACCATCTCAATCATAAATAAGATATTCTTCGATCCAAATTTTTGGCGCATTACTAGTTTTAGTAGCATCATAATTATGGATGATAATCATTAGCAAAGCTATATTTTGAATTGAATCAATAGAATTGCACCATTTATTTGTCTGGATGAATAATCAAGTAAGATCAATTACCCCAAACTGAGACACAATTCAATGAAATTTTAAATAAATGTTATGATAAAAACATTTTCCTTGTTGTAAATTAGGCTTTTTGCAAACCTTAGAGTATTATCGTTCCGACTCTTCACTTCTAAACGAATTAACGTAACTAACCATAGAATTTTGGAGCCTAATATTGTAATTGTGTAAGTCTTCGGTGTTTAGTAGTGGTCCTCTTTGTAGATAAAGAGTTTATTTTTTATTTTTTCTTTCAAATTTTTTGTAAAAATATTTTTAAAAAATAATAAATTTATTTTGATTTTCTAGGCTTTACACCATTTTAATAATGTTATATAATATATTCTAAAAAAAATTTAATGAATAGTAAATTATAAATATAGGAAAAAAAAAAAAGAATTGAACCTTATAACAAAATTTTGTAGCCACCTTATCATTTTTTGCAAAATGCTTAAAGTTCTAGTGCAAACAATCGAAACATGTATAGTGGATAATTAAAATTGCCATAAAATATATGTACGTTGATTTCATAATTAACAAGGCTACAAAAAATAAACATGAGTATAAACATAAACATAAATATAACACAAATATAAATAACATATTTTGATTTTTATCTTTATAAAATGTGATCTTTTGGTTTTAAACACACATAATCCAAATAAAACAAAAACGGAAATCAAGATATTGATATCACTTTACATTTATTGACCACATTTACCATAAATAGGATACTATTTCATCCAAATTTGCGACTCATTACTAGTTAAAGATAATTCTGTACAAAAGTAGTTGTGATCAACAGAGCTAAGATAGCAAATAGTTTAAGAATTAAGACCCTAGTTTTAGGGACTTGGCTTGGGTCCATTACACAAGTTAAGATAATGACAAGTCGGGTCCAATGCTCAAGAGTACTAGACCAATCTTTGCCACAATTTTAGAAAACGGTCCAAAAGGGCATGAATTTGAATCTTGTTTTTAAAGAGAAAGTGTGTGAGAGGGCATACATGCACCATGTGCATGGTATACCACCTTGTTCTTGACACTTGATAGCTTCTCTCTCTCTCTCTCTCTCTCTCTCTCTCTCTCAAGTGGATAGTTTCTCTTCTAGTAGTTAAGAAAGAGGGGTAAATACAAATTAGCTTTTGTGATTTGACCATGACATAACATTTAAATCCCTAAAGTTTGTACTGAAATAAATTTGTTAGGTTTTCATCTAAATTAACAAATTTCATATTTGGTGAACGCATTTACCCTTAATTTTATCACCCTTCATCTTCTAAAGCATAGATGGTCAAATCCATTGATTTAACCATAAAAGCACAATAGTGCACAAATATAAAGAAACTTATAGCAAAAAAATGCAAATTGAAGTCCCAAATTCAATTCCCACCAATATAATCTCTTCACTGATCAGTACAATAAGAAATTGAACATAATTAACAAAAACAAGAATTTCAAGTTTAGAAAGAAAAAAAAAAATCAAAATCAAATAGAATACAACCACAAAAGAAAATCCATGGTAATTTGATAAACTCAATCATCAACGTTTTGTAGAATGCAAAATCAATGGAGTGCAGACACTTCAAATGCTAATGAACTTGTCTCCACACAAGATTAAGGGGAAATTAAATTTTACCACTCTAAATTATATGCTAAATTACACTTTGAATCCTAAACTTTTAGGATGATTGAACCCTAGATTTCTTATTCAAACATTGAAGACTTTACCGGTTGAGATAACTAGAAAACACTTGTGAACATGAGACTTGATTTAAATATATATAATATTATTGATAAAGGTATTTTTGACAAAGGTTTAATGATCCTAATGCACCATGTAAGGAAGCTAACAACTCTTACGGGTCCATCAGCTGCACGGAAACGGGTGAAAGACCCAGAGTGGCAATGGTGAAAGTGACGACGCCATGATAAAACTGACAGGATGAAAGGGCTGACGGTGTGGAAAGGCCAATGAGTCCAGCATAGTCTGGCTTGGCCCCCACGAATATCTATACATTGAAATTTCTTGTGTAACACGCAAGAGCATCCCCATTGTTCACCCATATCTCCCTCATATGGAAAACACCCTAAGATCTTGGAAACCCTAAATATCGGACCCTCCTAACTAGGGAAAATCCACACTCTAAAGGGATTTCGATTCGCTACTCACCACTATTTAAGCACCAAATCTCCATTTTTTTTAGGTACGCAAAAACTCCTCAGCTCTCTCACTACAAAGTTTTTAGAATTTTCTCAGTCTCTAACTTGACCTTCGGAGGGTTCTTAGTTGGTGCCACACCAATGCCTTCTGCTTGGTCTTTTCATTCTTGTTCTACAGATATCCATTGGAGCAATTTGGAGCCTACAACTCACTGACGATTTCAGCACATCATCAATTATATTTTTATTTATGTATATTTGTCTAGAAATGTAGTTATATAGACTTGAAATTGGATTGTATAAGTTTGTAAATAGTTCATATGATATTAAAATATAAGTTGTGGTTTTATTGATAACATAAATGGTATATTCATAGTAAAAAATAAAAATTCATAGATTTGTGGAGTAAAAAATTTTAATTATGATATTAATATATATGGAAAAAGAATAAGTTAATCAAGTAACTCGTAAACTTGTTTAACAAAAAAAAAAAAAGAACCAATTTTGAACATGAAATTATGATTAGTAATGAGCTTAAGTATAAAGTAAAATCAAATAAACAAACATGAATGTTTAATACTCGGCTTGACTAGTTTATAATCCAATCTATGAGTTATCTGGCCATTATCATAATGAAGGGATTGACATAAGATAGAATTGACAAAAATGTATAGGTACATGGCATTTTTTATAAATATGATTTGATAGTAGAATGATGAGGAATTTAAGCCTAAATGTTAAGGGTAACAAAACTCTTAACACAATGCAAGTAATTTTAATTGAAAATGAAATTTGCATGTTTTTTTAATTAATAATTTATCGAATATTTGACTTATAGGAAATTTAGATAAAGTTTCTTAGATATATTCAAAGTTTAAACATATAACTGTATTTAAGATAATTTTCTTTCGGTTTAAAAAAAAAAAAAAAAAAAAAACAATTTTCTTTTAAAAAAAAAAAAAAGTTTTAATCTTATTGGTTAGTAAAATTATGTGTTAGATTTAACCGAAAGTGAAATGAGCTGAAACCCACAGAGACTTCTCAGCTTCACCACAAAAAGAAAAAAGAAATGTTGAGAAGAAGACTGTCTTCCATCCTCTCCAACTCAATCCTGTCACTCCGCGCCAATACCAATCCCAATCCCAATGTCATACTCCAACCTTTACGCTTACGCTTCACACAATGCCTTGACTCTACTACTTCCATATTGACTGTCCAGAAAGTGCCCACAGTTTTTGAGAGCATTAGGTGGTACAGCCTTTTGAGTCTGAACGATCTGAGAGACAAGGTCCCGAGGAAGCAGAAGACAAGGAAGGGCAGAGGAATTGGGTCAGGGAAAGGCAAGACTGCTGGGAGGGGTCACAAGGGACAGAGAGCCAGAGGCTCTGGGAAGCTCGGCTTTGAAGGGGGTCAGACCCCACTTCGTCGTCGTTTGCCCAAGCGTGGCTTCCATAATCCATTTAGTCTCACTTTTCAGGTACCCTTTTGTTTTTCTTTTTTGAAAAATAAAAATGGGGTCTTTGTTGTGTTGGTTGGTTGTTGAGAAAGTGCAAGAAAATTGGAGTTTTGGGTTTGTGTTCGATGTGTTTGATGATTTGTCTGTGTTTTGGGTGTTCTCATATATAGTTCCCGTGTACATGGATTGTGCCCCCTTTGCAATATAAATCAATTTCTTACTTAAGAGAAAAAAGGAAAAAGAAAAAGCAAGTGAAGCAATCTGTTTTCATCAACCACATAATGGATGTAATTCTTGTTAACTGCTAGTTCTGTCATTGTATAAATCATTGAGGATAGAAGTCAATGTCTGATATCTAAGTAAGGACAATAGAGCAAATACTGTAATAGCATATTTGTCTTGGTTGGTAGATTCAAGTACTACATTAGAGGGTCCTGGGTTAGCTCTACTGGCTTCAAGTTATCATTCATATTCTAATCACTATCGACATGAAAAGAATCTAACTTGTTTCTAATAAAACTTATAATTATCAGGAAAAGAGGGCTTCTAACTTGTTCGTCGCTAAAAGTGCATCAAGTTTTGAAATTAGTGGGTTATTATATTGTTTGATTAATGATTATGCCTTTGAACCACCAATCAAAAAAATGCTTATGCCCTTAAACTACAAGCTTAGATTGTTTACCATGTTCTAATATTCTATAACATTTTGGATGGATTTAAAAGTCGTTGCAGTAAAGTTCTTGCTGAAGTTGTTGCAGTAACAGTTTTGACATAATCTCTGTATGTACGAGGGGAGTGCCAATTGGTCATTGAGGTTTGGCTTGGTAGACAAGTGGGGCTAGGTTTGGATGTGTCAAGTAAATTTTTTTTTTGTATGTCAGTTGTAATCTTTCCAAGCTGAGTAATAATGGAGGCCCAAACTTAAAAGGTCCCACCTAGAGGATAAATTGAAAATTAAGTGAATAGAGATTTTGGGACATGACCCAGCAAAAGTAGTGGGCTGATCAAACTTTATGTGGACGGCCATTTTAGGAGATGATCGCTTGAACCCATGAATCTGGGGTGGTTAGTCTTACACGAGATGATGAGATTTTGCAATTTAGGCCTAGAATTTTCCTAAAATTTGGGAGTTTGCTCCAATATTGCTGCTAGATATTGGCCGTGGAATATTTTTTCTAAGTTGCATGAAACCTGGACACCTATCCTTATTCTGTAGAAGTAATGCTTTGGGGTCATACCTACACTTAAGGAATCTGACATATCTGTAGATCCTAAGGATCATATATTAAGAGTAGTAATTAGTTACTGGGAGGCAAATACATAGTATAACAATCTTGCCAGCTTCGTAAGCTTGTTGCATGCTAAATTTCAATAATTTGGCGATGATGGGCACCTAGATCACCACCCTGCTACAGCCTCCACCACACAGCCCACCTCAACCATCAAACAACCACCATCGCATGCGAACTCACCATGAAATGAATGATAAAAAATCAAACCCATTTTCAATGAACTGAATCAACAACCCCACTTGCAAATCCTGAGTACTTCGAGACTGTCACCAACGAAGATCTAGGTGAGTTTGGGTATTTGGAGTGATGCCACTTAGATTATGCTGATGCTGGGTTGTCTTTCAGAATATGCTGAGCTGGGTTGAGTTCTTGGAGCAATAGGGGTTGCTAGACATGAAATCCCAAATAAAGGAGAGAGAGAGAGAGAGAGAAGAAATAAAGGGAAAAAAAAATGTTGTGTGTGTGTGAGAGAGAGAGTGAGAGAGGGGGGGGGGGGGGGTAGAAGAAGATAAGGGAGGGGAACAATGACAAGACGCCATTGTAGTTAAAGGTGAGCGCCCTTAGTAAGGCACTCACCGTTAGAGTCTAGGAGAGCAAGGTGACCACCTTAAGTAATGAAAACGGCACTAAGGCAAGAGCCTTAGCATTTATTTATTTTTATTTTTATTTTATTTTTATAGAAGTTTTTTGAAAAACCTATTATTAGATTATTAATTTAAAAAAAGCATGTTATAAAACCTATTGTTAAAATAATTAATAGATCCTAAACCAAGTTAGTCCTATTTTGAAATTATTTGGTAGACCTAATTTATTCATGCAACGCATTTAAAAACATTTCATTTTATAATATTTCCATACAATAGGTACATATGATTTAAGTTCTATATGTATAATAAATATTTTTTGAATTTTGTGCCTCGCTTTACTTGCGCTAGCGCCTTTTTGTCACTTCACGCCTTGGGTGATACAAGGCCATGGTGCCTTAAGGTCGCCTTTTGCCTTTGACTACCTTGCAAGATGCTCTATTTTTTATTTTTTATTGTAAGCCATGTGATCTCTCCATTAGCAATTAGATGGAACACTGATAGAAGGGTCTATTGGTATAATACTAAATTGGTGGGGGAAAAAATAGATTAACAAGGTCTTATTTCAACAACATAAAAGTTTACAGGGTCTTAGTGAAATTTAACCCCCCCCAAAAAAAAAAAATTGATGTCATCTATATTTGTGCCTCTACTTATATTTTGGTGCTGTGTTATTTATAATCCAGAGTATAGGTTCAGGTGGTTTCATTATATTCTCAATGGGTCATAAAAGTTAACATTCATCAACAGTTTAAAATGTTCAATTATGTTATTGAATAATTTATATGTATGATGTATAGGGATGAGAAGAACATTTGTTTATCTGCAGAAGTTCACAGCTAATAGTTAGTTTGGTAACTCTTGCTTTTTACCACAAAAACTCATATGTTAGGCACCTTTGCTTTTTTTTCTTTTTCTTTTTTTGTTTTGGGGGGGGGGGGGGGGGGGTTAAACATTACTATGTTCATTTAGAAGCTTTGACTAAAAGAACTTATTGTTTATTTAATTTGTTTATCACTGATTTGCATCCAAATAAAAAAAGTTAGTTTATTTTCTTTGTCTGGATCTCGATCTTTTGTTGCAGAATTAATGGCTATGGCAGGAGCTCCTATTACGAATTTTCACACACTCTCTCTCTCAATATTTAGGATAGATTGATCTACTTGACCTTTCTTGTTGAAAAGAGTGTTCTGATTGTGTTACCTTTCATTAAATTTACTTCCTGATAACTACTTGAGCATAAATGCCAAATTTATAAATCTTCATCTTTTCTGGCAGCCAGTAGGCTTGGGAAAAATTGCCAAACTTATAAATGCTGGGAAGATAGATTCTTCTGAATTGATTACAATGAAAACACTCAAGGTACATTTACTTCCTTCTCTAGTTTCCAAATTTGAACCATTTCCTTTCCTTCATTCGCTTTGGCTCATTCTGGCTATAACTATTGCAATAGGATACAGGGGCAATAGGAAAGCAAATAAAAGATGGAGTAAGATTGATGGGACGAGGTGCTGAACAAATCAAGTGGCCAATTCATCTGGAGGTGAATCTTTATCTTAGGTCTTTCTGCGTTATATACTGACCATGCCTTTTCTTCCATATAGTCGAGGCATCATTCATGCTTCATATTGAATTTTTTTGCTTTTCTGTCACAAGTATTGTTACTGCACCACTGTCATAAGTATTGTTCAGGCATCATTCATGCTTCATATATCAACCTGGTGGGTTGAGACTTGAGAGTGCTGCTGCACCTCTTCAACCAGATGTTGAATATAGAAAACAAAAATGATGTCATCTATATCTATGCCTCTATTATACTCAACTGCACCACTTCAACCAGATGTAGAATACAGAAAGAAAAAAAGTGATATCATCTATTTCTGTGTCTCTATTTATATTTTAGTGCTGTATTACTTATAAAAAAAATCTGTTCGTGCTGTATTATTTTAATCCCACAGTTTAGGTCCTGGTGGTTTTATTATATTCTCAATGATCATAAAAGTCAACATTTACTAAAATCTTGAAATGTTCAACTTTGCTATTGAATAAATTTTTTTTTTATGTATGATTCATATGGATGAGTAAAATATATATTTATATATAAATTTTCAGAGCTTAGTAGTTTTATTCCAAAAAACAAGGTTCATGGCTAAGTAACTGGTTTGAAGACTCTAGGTGTTTACCATATTTATGTGCTGCACTTTCAATGAGACATCAGGTGTTTTTAAATTGAGTAACCCTTTGGAGTTCATCGGTGTATCCTTTGTGTGCTAGTTTGTCAAGAAAATATCCAAGATGTATCCTTAGTTTAGAACTAAACACTTTTATCTGGATATTTCAAGCACCAGCAGAGCGCTCTTCGTGAAACACAAAACCATACTTATATATGACGTTGACAGGTTTCAAGGGTCACAGTTAGGGCAAAGGAAGCAGTTGAAGCTGCTGGTGGGTCTGTTAGAAGAGTGTATTACAACAAATTGGGCTTCCGAGCACTGCTCAAGCCTGAGTGGTTTGAAAAGAAAGGCAGGTTGTTGCCCAAAGCAGCTAGGCCTCCCCCGAAACAAAGGGATAAAGTTGATAGCATCGGCCGATTGCCTGCCCCAACCAAACCTATACCATTTTCAGTTGACGAAAAGGAGGCAGCCTCCAGTTCATCTGCTTAATAAACCAACCGCGCAGTTTGTTGGCTCATTCAAGAATTGGTATTTTGATGACGAGTTAACATGTAAGCAAATTTTGTTTCCTTTAAGATTGTAGGTGCAGTAAATTTCAATATGCTTTGCACAAGCTAGTTGCTGTGCTTCAAAACAAAATTTGAACAGACCGAGGGAAAATGCTTTTGAGCGATCTCAACAGAGTGAGGAAAGCTTTCTACTTTGTTATTGTCTACCTTATTTCAAACGTCTTCAATGTTTTGTTGAACATTGGATGATGGATTCTAGACCCTCCTGTCCCATACTGCCAGGACCTTATTGGCTTTGGATACAAGCTCCAAAGCTTTATCCAAGTCCTAAGCTTCTTCAACCATCCAAATGGTTATACTGCCCGAACTTGAATTTGATTAGTAATGCTTATAACATTTTGGGTTTTTTTTAATAATGATTTTTCTTTTTGAAAGAATCAAATGGTTATGATAATGATATGTTGATAGCTTTTCCTTTAAAGAAATCATTGGGGCTGCACGCCTGCACCTGCCCTCAATTTACCGTATAGAAATCAATATTAAACATTAAATTAAAGTTGGTCTATTCTATTTTCTGATTGGTTTTTAATGTACATTCTGAATCCTATTCTAAAGTCTGCGGATCCTTGACATCAGTGATTTCAGGTGAAATGGACAAGCTTGGGTTCGATCTAAACTAAACTCATGTATATGATCACTTAGATGATTTCTGCGTACAAAATTTGCCAATTTGGACAAACATATGTTTAGTTTCTTTCCAAAACTAAACGATAAGTTAAGAACAGGTTACACACCTACAAATCTACAATATAAATAAAATTATAAATTAACGAAAAAAAGAAATAAGAAAGAATTATTAAAATTTCACATGATTTGTGCGTTTCATTTTCCCTAGATAATTGTGAGGACAGAGACATACATACGGAGCCGAGTGTCAACAACCTAAACACCATTGGCCCAGGGTTTGTTGCTTGGCGTGAATATCTCTTTTTTTTTTTTTTTTTGGATGAACCAGAAATTTACTAAGAGAGAAAACAAACTACATAGGCAAACAAGCCTCACCCTGAATAACAGAAACAAAGAAGGGGGGCTGTTAGCAACATCAAAAGAACCAAAAAAATTACAAGCGAAAGACCACTTTGCTAGAGAATGAGGAGCCATATTGCACAACCTGGGCACCCAACAAACGGAAACCTTAGAAGAAGATGCCAAGAGAATTCGAGAGTCATCACAAATGGACTTGATTCTCGAAGGGGGAGCAGCTTCCAAGTCAAAAAGAAGATTGGAACAAACTTGAGAGTCTAATTCTATGATAATCGCCTCAAACTCCAAGTTAGCTGCCAAGGTTAGAGCCCATTTAATAGCTTCAGCTTCTACTTGAAGAGGGAAGATGGTATTCACTCTCTTAGAACAAGCAAAAACCAGCTCCCCTCTCCAGTCTCTAGCGACAGATGCAATGGAAGAACAATGAGGGCCCACAGCAGCATCAACATTAATCTTGATTGAAGAAATGGAGGGAGGGGTCCACTGATGTGAAGGAGCCAAGGTGGCCTCGCTTGAGACAAAAGGCCTAGCAAACTTGTGTTCAAGAAATAATTTAGAGATTCTAGAAGATAGCTCTTCAACCTTTATAGCAACACCTTCAAAAAGAGAAAGATTTCTCTGCTTCCAGATAACATCACATAAAATAGCTCCAAAAAGTAAGAAGTCTTCCCTTTGGCACACAGTAAGCTCCTCGGCAAAAGGAGGAGAGAAGAGAAAATTAATGAGGTCATGAATGGAGGCAAGGCCAAGTGAGTCAGTTCTCACACCCCACTGATTGCGAAACCAAAGAGACTTAGCAATAGGGCAAAGAGCAAATATGTGGAGACACGATTCATCAGACAAGTTACAAAGAGGACACCCCACCTCAACATTGGAAAATTGACTAATGACATCTTTGGTAGGTAGAACATTTGCAGCAATTCTCCATAAGTGCATTTTCAGCCTTTCATGCAGGCTAGACTTCCACACTTGGCCCAGGGAGAGGTCTATCATCAAAGGAGGGGAAGAAATTTTGCCCAACCAGTAAGCATATTTGATTATTAATTTCCCTGAATTTGTGAGGATCCAAGACCAACAATCAGCACTAGGGAAAGAGGGCAAAGGTACCAGCCTAATAATGTCCACCACCGAATTCTCAAAGAAATGCCGAAGTTTAGCAATATCCCAACCACTGCAATCTTGATTCAAGAGTTGAGAAACAATCAAAGCAAGATCTGGATTTACACCAACCTTGGGAGATGGGATGAAACCTGGTAGATTTGGGACCCACGAGTCTGACCAAGTTCTAATGGACTCACCATTACCCACCAACAAACAAGTTGCTTCAAATAATAGGTGTTTAGTGCCAACAAGACTTTTCAATGAACAATGATCAACCACATTTTACTTTTCATTACTATCATAGTTCTAGTACATAGGGTTTTTAGTCAATATACATATGGTAATATATACGTGCATAAGAAATATATTTAAAAAAATTTATGAGAAAAAAGTAATTAGTATTTTTTACTACTTTTTTATATTTTCTATAAAAATAATATCACAAATTTTCTAAAATGATTATGATTTATTAAATTGTCATAAAAACACTCGTTAACATGACCTTTTGTAAATTGTAAAAAAAAAAAAAAAAAAAACTAGAAGAACACTTATAAATATACACATAAAAAGAATGATAAAAAGTTTGGCTATAAACTTAATTGTAGCCTAAGGCTACAACTTTTACTCTATATTTTCATTGGATGTGAATTTTGACAAATTCATCATTCGATTGTATTTTCTTTTCATATCCTTCGTGCTTTCAAAACTTCGAAAAGGTCAAAAAAATAGCTATGTCATCAATTAATTATTTATGTTGCAAGTTTTTGTTGTCTAAAATTATACATAAAAAAAAAAAAGTTTATGAATCGTACAATAAAATATCTTATTAGTACCAAACTCGACATGTGTATTAAAATCGTAAAAAACATATAATCCAATCATTAGATTCTCAAAATATATAATAATCTTAAATTTTTATTTAAGGAATATAGCCAAACTTTGTCTAGAAAAGGAATATTCGAATAAAATATAGGATAAATTGCAAATTACACCCCTAAAGTTTGAGATTGAATGAATTTTACACCCTGAAGTTTCAGAATTTGGATTTTACCCCTGAAGTTTGGTGATGTTTGGATTTTACACCTTAACGTTTCAGAATTTGGATTTTACCTATTTTAGGAGTGTTTGGATTTTACTTCCTAAAGTTTTTGATTGTTTTGATTTTACACCCTAAATTTTCAAAATTTAT
The DNA here is from genome assembly GCF_001633185.2 of Quercus lobata. Taxonomy (NCBI): domain Eukaryota; kingdom Viridiplantae; phylum Streptophyta; class Magnoliopsida; order Fagales; family Fagaceae; genus Quercus; species Quercus lobata. The sequence goes on from NC_044909.1 coordinate 51,891,281, forward strand.
GGAGTAAAATCCAAATAACCCTAAACTTTAGGGGGTAAAATCCAAACATCCTAAACTTTAAGAAGTAAAATTTAAATTTTAAAATTTTATGGTGTAAAATCCAATCATCCCCAAACTTTAGGAATGTAATTTACAATTTACCCTAAAATATATTGCAATTTTTAACCAAAACCTCCTCTGAGTCCCGTCTCTCTCTCTCTCTCTGAGACAGAGCGAGCCGGGTCTGGCTCCCCTCCCGTTCAATTATCTCCCATTCTCTCCCATTTTAAAATAGATGAATGACATGTGGCACATAAATGATCTAAAGGTAGGAAAAAGGACACGTCAAACCCCATTTATTTCTCAAGCTATCTTCTCTCTTCTCTTCTCTGCCCCTTCTCTCTTCCCTCTACAACATCACCTTCGTTCAAACTACCTTCTCTTACACTAAGCACATTGCAAAGTGCCTAACCAAAGTGAAGAGGAAAGCTTTCAGGAGGATCTCAGTAGCAGAGCGATACTTTGTGGAGTGGCCTGACTGGATAAAAGGTAAGAGTTCGATGACTCTTGGTTCTTCGTTGACGGTTGCAAGATTTCTTTTCTTTGATTTTTGGTGGCTTGATTCGGTGGTGGTGGAATGGGTCTCGGCTAGGATTGGTGGTAATTTGCAACGCTGCTGTTCTGTGATTCCGATGTGGGTGATGTCCTTGGGTATTGATGGTGACAGCAAGGTATTACAATTGTTTTGATTATGGGATTACGGTGATACTAAGATTTTTCTTTGGGTTTTTTATAAGAACACAACGCAAGGAAGGTTTTTTTTTTTTTTTTTTTTTTTTGGGTATGGGTATTCTAGTGGGAATGGGTTACTGATTTCGTTACTCATTTCCTAATTTTGATTGTAAAAGTTCACAAAATGAGTTGAATTCATATACAAGTTTCTAGCTGTTATTATTACACAAGTTTTGGTTTCTGAAAGTATTATATTTGCATTCATGTAATATATATAATAAAAAAAATGATCTTTTTATTGATTCCTTTGAAGAGCTCAGGTAGTTTGAAACAATGATGAATTTGTTAAAAACTCTTTGAATTTTTGTGTTTTGTTACTTTGCATACCCAATTCATTGGCAATGGGTAGGCACAGAGGTGTTGCAGAGGGAAGAGAGAGGGGCAAAGAAAAAAAAAAAACTTGAGAAATAAATGGAGTTTGACTTGTCCTTTTTCCTACCTTTAGATCATTTATGTGCCACATGTCATTCATTTATTTTAAAATGAGAGAGAACGGAAGATAATTGAATAGGAGGGGAGCCGGACCCAAGTGAGCCCACTTCAAAAGTAGTGCTGCAAACAAAGGGAGAGGCTCCCCTCCCGATCAAAACTCTCCCATTCTCTCCCATTTTAATATAGATAAAGGAGACGTCAAAAAAAAAAAAAAAATATATATATATATATATGTATATATAGATGAAGAACACGTGGCAGATAAACAATCCAAAGGCTAAAAATATGCCATGTCATTCTCTCAATTATTTTTTTCTCTTTTTCCCTTCTTTTCCTCTTTCTCCCGTCAGCACTCTCTACACCAAAGAAACCGTGGCAGTTGGGATTGATGTGGCGGTGAGTGTTGTGGCTAGAGCGTTGACGCCGTCGAGGCTGGCTAGGTCCGGCAGTGGCGCACGAAACGGAGGTCCTCCGATGAGCTTGCGGTGGAGCGAAACTAGATAAGTTGGGCCGTTTGGTTCGACGGCAGAGGCTGGGTTTTTTTTAATGTGGGTTTGGTTTCTCTAGATTTGTGAATATGGATAGAATGAATATGCATTGTGGGTGGTTGATGGGTTGATAGTGCTTTTTATTTTTATAGATGGTGGTTTTGGAGAATTGGATCAGATTTTATGTGAGTTTCAGGCATAGGAATTCACAGATAAATCCCACCATCAATAAAAGTTCATGTTTTTCAATCGACGGAAAGGCAAGTCCTGCACCTTTGCCTTCGTTTCCGATGGCTCTGTAAAAATTTATCATCAATAAGAACATGCTTCGTAAAAAAAAATTTGTAACGTGTTTTACTTTCTACCGTTAGATTTGTTACTTGCCACGTGTCCCCCATCTGTATTAAAATGGGAGGAAACATGAGAGTTTTAAAAAGGAGGGGAGCCTCTCCCGCAAAGAAACTACTCTTTATAAAAAAAACAAACGCACAAAACCTAAACTCAAAAAACTCTAACTGCCGCGTTCTGTGTCTGTGAGACTTGGAAAATGGTAAGCAAAGCAATGGAAATGGCTGTGACAAACCCACTCACCTGCTTTACTTCATCAAAGCCTCTTTCCAATCCTTCTTCCATTCTTAGGGCTTTCACCGTTAGATGCTCTGTCTCTCTCTCCTCCGACCGTGCCTCCACAGGTAACCCTATCATACTGTGTTTTTTATGTTTACTAATTTTGCTTCATGCATTAGGAAATTTAAACAATACTATATATATTTTGTTTCTGAACTTTTGATTGTGTCAATTCGGTCTATGGTGTTACTGAAATAACTTAGTGAAATCGGTTTACAAATTGAGTGATTAAAGCTGTGGTTCAAATTTGATTAGTATTGATAAAAGACCGAAGAGTTCAAAGGAAGCATGATTTGTTCTATTTTTTTTTAGCTTTTAATTTTGGTGGCAACGGTGAAATTGAACCGTTTTTTGAAGACTATATTGAGGGTAATGATCGTTGAGGAACGAAATTGAACACATAATTGAGAGACCGAAAACGGTAGTTTAGCCGGAAAGCTTATGTAAAAATTACTATCTATTTTAGAATAAGAACCCACTTTTTTCTATATTAGCTAACCACTTTGCAAACTGCCCACACTTGATTATCTATTCTATACTCCTGTTTCGTTAAAATGTCAAATTTTCTTGATTTGAACGGGCACACTATAGCAAAATCTTATTTTGTATAATGAATAAATAAGCTGATGGGTGTGTGTTTTTTTGGGGTTTATTGGCCAAATTTGGGGGCTTATGTTGTTTTAGCTGAACTGATGTGAATGCTCTATCACTATAGCCATCATTACTCATATTGTAATCTATATACATATAGTTATGGTACTTGAAAGTTGATGCAATCTTTATTGCTTTAGGTGTGGCAGAAAGACCTTGGAAAACTTCAGATGCTAGACTTGTGCTCGAAGATGGTTCAATCTGGAGGGCTAAGTCATTTGGTGCTTCGGGAACACAAGTTGGTGAAGTGGTATTCAATACGTCTTTGACAGGGTGAGCTGGTCTATGAATTCTTTATACCTGGATAAGCAGTTTTAAAATTTTCATTTCTTAAGATTTGTTAAGCGTGCCACATAGGCTAATCCAGTGTTATTAACTTGTGAGAGTTTGTTTGTCCCTGCATATTTCATGTTGTATTCTCAACTATCCACTGGGCACCCTTGCATTGGCTTGGACTGTTGATACAAAAATAGGGTGGCCTTTTTCCATTAGCTAGAAGAAACTTTTCTATTGTTATTGATGGTGTTTCATCAATTTTAGTTGTGGGTATGGTTTAACTTACACAAATAACTGCACACCTTTGAAACTAATTTATGTTATCTGGAAGTACAACTAAGTCAAGGAACTTGCATTTTCTCGCTAAATTTACAGTAATATAGTTGTTAGTGATATAGATGCTTCCACAATTGCACGTTGTTTACAAGGGTGTGATGTAGTAAAAAGTGATATCATAGACATTATCAGTCAGTGAGGAAATTACTTATAAATAAAAACAAGAAAAAGAATCAGCTAGTGAAGAAAGTCATGAGAAATATATTAATTCATACATTATATCAAATATCTTTCTTGTTTCTAGCACATCAATATGCTGACAGATACCTGCGTTGCCAATTATGACCAAGTTCTGTCCAACATATCAGTGCTGATTTGGGATTTGAGAAATGTTTTTTTCATAAAGATAACAGAATGTTAGCATTTCTAGGCCAAAATTGGATTTGAAAGAGCAAGCCAGAGAAAAGAAGCTTTGAGATAATATACTTTCATCCTAATCTCATCTACTGAAAAAGGGGACCTGCTTTACAATATTGTCAATCTATTAGAAAACCAGCCACTGTTAGGCATGTTAAGCAAGTTGCATGGAAAAGTTGGGATTCACAAAACACGAAGTATTGAACATGATATGCACATTTGAATGAGCAGTAACATTTTATACTTGATGGCTTAAAACTAATCAAGTGTTATTATTAATTGGATGCTGATGATTGGTTTTGATTGTATGAATTATATGTTATGATGGAAATGAAAGGTGTACTTTTTTGCACTTGGAGCTTCCACAAGAAGTTCACACTTGTACATGTTTAACACTTGTAACATGCTTCTATTTTAGATCAAGGAGTGCTTTTCGTTTGGTACTTTGTGCTTTAACCATGCCTAGGTGCACTTTTAACAATAGTGAGAGAACTTATTATTAAGGTTCATGAGTTGACTAGTTGTGCAATGTGCATGCTCATTCTTGGAATTTGATTTTTGGTTGTATTACATGTATACTGCAGGTATCAAGAGATTCTTACAGACCCTAGTTATGCTGGACAGTTTGTCCTGATGACAAACCCGCATATTGGCAACACTGGTGTAAATTTTGGTGGGTGAAATTTGTACGTTGAATCATTTCAAACTCTTATGTCTTGGATACTATTTGAAATCTAATTTCGATGTCTTTCATGTCAGATGATGAAGAATCAATGCAATGCTTCCTTGGTGGTCTAGTCATTAGAAGCTTAAGTATCAGGTACAGTTTGTTAATGCTGCTTTGGACTTTCATGCTAGCGACTTTGTTGTTGAGCTGTGCTCATTTATTATTTTATAAATTGCTTCCAGTACTTCAAATTGGAGATGTGCAGAAACACTTGGTGATTATTTAGCAGAAAGGAACATCATGGGGATTTGTAAGTTATTTAATATAGCATGAGTTATCTTAAGACCAATACTTTTGACATGTGCAATTTTAAATTATTGAGCTATTCTCTCCATGTAACTTCTGACCTCCCTTCTGCTTTCGATGCTGTGCCATTATCCTGCAGATGATGTTGACACACGTGCTATTACCCGTAGATTAAGGCAAGATGGAAGCCTTATTGGTGTTTTGAGCACAGAAGAATCAAAAACAGACGAGGAACTGTTGGAATTGTCCCGTTCATGGGACATTGTTGGTAAGGATTTGATGCTGTTAGTTAAAGGGATTTGTAAATATTAACATTTCAAGTGGGGGATGGGGGATTTTTACCTGGATGTCTCCATAGATGTCCATTGGAAACACTAAGAGGTGCCAGTTGACCTAAAGGTCATTGGCCAAATATTAAAATTTTAAGTCCCTATTCCCTAGTTTTTCTGCTAAAATTTTAAGTCCATAGTTTTCTTGCTTTTAATTTGCAGGTGTTGATTTGATAAGTGGTGTTTCATGCAAGACACCTTATGAATGGACTGACAACACAAAGTCACAGTGGGATTTTAACGCCAATGGGAGAGATGGAAACACTTTTCACGTTAGCATTATTTAAGTTTTTTTGAAATTACTATCCCTAAATAATTTGGCATTTTTTCTCACTATTTTTTGTTGTTTTTGTATGAACTGAAGGTTGTTGCATATGATTTTGGGATCAAACATAACATACTTAGACGCTTGGCATCCTATGGCTGTAAGATTACAGTTGTCCCTTCAACATGGCCAGCTTCAGAGACTCTAAAGATAAAGCCAGATGGGGTTCTTTTCAGCAATGGCCCCGGAGACCCTTCTGCGGTTCCTTATGCTGTTGAAACAGTGAAGGAAATACTGGGGAAGCTTCCTGTTTTTGGAATATGCATGGGTCATCAGTTGCTTGGCCAGGCATTAGGAGGTAAAACCTTTAAAATGAAGTTTGGTCACCATGGTGGAAATCATCCGGTTCGTAACCTTCGGAGTGGCCATGTTGAAATTAGTGCCCAGGTGTGTTAATTTTATTTAACTCTTATCTATTAACTTTTTCTCTCCCTTAATCACATTTGAACTTTTCTCTGAGGAACAGTTAAATATGACATTGACGAATGGTTTTTTTTTTTTTTCAGTAATACTGATACATTAGTAATTTAAAACTAAGAATTCACAGTTTGTCAAAGTAATGTAATTCGTTTGTAAATAATATATATATTTTCCATGGGAGTGTTTTCACGATAAATTTATAAATTGGCAGAATCACAACTATGCAGTTGACCCTGCATCACTTCCTGAGGGTGTGGAAGTAACTCATGTCAATCTTAATGATGGAAGCTGTGCTGGTCTTGCCTACCCTGCACAAAACATCATGTCTCTTCAATATCACCCTGAAGCATCCCCAGGACCTCATGATTCAGACAATGGTAATGGACACCCTCTCTCTCTCTCTCTCTCTCTCTCTCTCTTTCGCACATGCACATATAGAATCAATTTTCACCCATTGGGAAGGTGCTCACATCATTTGTATTAGAGCATTCCTTGAGATATGTATTAAAGTAAGTCATGGCTAATGCAAATCTCAAAGAATTCCGGAGTCCAACAGGCTAAATGGATGAGAGAAGAGCTGTTTTTGTGGATTTCCTTTTTAATTCTTCTTTGCAGCTTCTCTATGCCCATATTGTGAATTATGTTTGTATAGAACGTATGACATAACTTCCATCACAGTATTGACATAAGGTTTTCTTGCTACAGCTTTTCAGGAATTCATAGAGCTGATGAAGCGAGCAAAAGAAAACGCTTAAGCACACAAGGTGGCAGTTTAAGCAATCTTAGTAATGTCCATGAAGTTCACATCGGCTATTTTATGTGGAGGAGACTAGTGTTGTATTGTCAGTTTTGTTAATGTTTATAGGATTGGTAAAATAATTGACAATGTTCTAAATTGAACAAGCCATTGATGATTTTAGAAGAATGAATGATTTAAGATATGTTGATGCAGGCAGGGGTCAATCTCAGTTTTATCTTTTTTTATTTATTTTTAAGTGGTAGGGGCAATTTTGTAGTTTCATGATGGGTTGTGCTGGTCCATTGGTTTTTTATTTTGGTTTCAGTTGAGTTTAGTTATTTTTTTTAGGTTTAGTAAAAATGCCCAAGGAGTCCAAGTCCTAGTTTTTGGGAGTTTAAAATAAAGTCACATTGGAGAATAATAAAGTTTTCAAATTTTTAGAAAGTTATGAAGCTTGTTATTGGTTTGTGTGATATAACATTTTCTGAGTTATGATGCCAAGGAACTTTAGGTGTGATACTTAGAAAGTCTAGGTGTGATGCCTAGAAGTTTTTTTTTGAATAATTTTCTTCTGTTCTTAATAGTTCGTTTGGATTGAGGAAGAGAGAGAGAGAGAGAGAGAGGAAGTAGAGTAGAGTAAAATTGGCCCAAAATTAGCTTATTTTTAGCCAATTTTACCCTACTCCCTCCCTCTCTCCTCAATCCAAACAGGTCTAAATTCCCAACAACTTAAACCCTATCACCCTTTAAACCCTAAAAATCCAAAACTCTAAAACCCAAAACTACACATCCATTAAATAATCCTAAAATAACTCTTAGAAAGTCCTGTCAGTATTGTTGACTAATAGTCTAATAGCAACCCAAATCTTAGATTTTCCCCTTTGTTTTATCCCCGAAACCCTACTATTCCTTTCCCCACTAAAAACCTATAATCCCTATTGTTTACACACCTAGCAAAATGTACCTTTACCCGAAATGTATACACCTAACTAAACTGAAAACATAAACGGTAAACCTAATATTTTTACTTCTTCAACTTGCAATTTGTCATCATTTGGGATTTTCAACATGTGTATGTAGACGTTAGTGATATTCTTTTCCCTTTTCTTCTATTTATTTGAGGTGTTTGTCTTAAAAATCCAATAGAACCTTCTAATCATTTGAGGTGTCTTAAAATCCAATATATCCTTTTTTCTCTGCGATTTCCCATAGGCAGCTTCCGCAAGTGACTACTATCAATGTTGAGGTTACATGATTATTCTTTAAGTAAATGGTTATATAGATTACTTGCAAGAAACAAAGATCATCAAATTTGCCTTTTGAGTAACCTTCTTTGGAATGTGTCAGATAGTAACTGTTTCAACGATGAGAAATATATTTTAATAACAAATTGATTTTAGTAATTGTGGTGGGGGGTTTTGTTGATCAATCCTTTTATCCATTCACAGCTCTGTGCTAATATTTCATAAATAAGTTATAGTTGAAATTTTATTATTTGAATCACTTAGATAAAATGGTTTTCATTTAGGAATTTGTAAAAATTATGTTTACCAATCTTGTACCATTACAAAATATGTATAAGTATAATTTTTACTACACATTTATATTATTAAATTATAATTTGATATCTTAGAAACTTATTTATAATTTTCACAATCCAATATCAAGTTATGTTTTTATACATGTATCCATATAATGATAAAATATTATATATATTTAAACCAAACCTTATACACGAGCTTGTTCACAAACAAATCGTTATGTTTGAACTTGAATAATTTAATAGTTGAATCCAAACTTATGCTTGAGCTTGACTTGTTTGCTAAATAAATAAAGATAAAATAGTTTTATTTTTTAAAACCAAATCTAAATTGTTTATAAATGACTTGGTTCATTTACAACTCTAGCCTTATCCAACATTGGAAGTTGTTGCATGGATAGGGTCATTGACCTCCCAAGATGGCTTTGGTCTTCGCTAGTGGACAGGCATTGCCTGATGGATAAGGTACAATGTTCCTCATAGGGTCATTTACTGTAGTAAAGATACTTTACTAGCTGAATTAGCAAACACTCACACTTCTAAAATTTTCTGGGTGTGATTTTATCATTGTTCGGTATCACTAGTTCCACTCTTTTGGTTTGGTTAACCCTCTAGACACTGAACAAGCCACCAAAAAGACTACATACTCTCATATATTGATAAGACTTTAGGGGAACAACAAATTTCACAAATGTCTGAGGTGACAAACCGTTAATGATGAATAATAAAATAGTGTTAGTGGTGAGATCATATGAAAATCAATAATAACATATTTGTATTTGTAGCATTGCCTAGTTGCCCCTATTATATGTGCGGTGGTAGGACCAATGAAAAGTTTGTGAAAGTACGATTTTTTGGGTGTTTTGTTCAGTGTCGCTAGTCCACCCTTTTGGTTTAATGCTCTCAACTTCAGAGTCAGAATTTTGTATCTCCCTTCTTTTTTTCTTCTTTTTTTTAAATTTTAATGCAGTTACAGGTGGCCTCCTTGTGTATAATGCAAAAACCTCCATGCGGCTATAAAAGTGGCGTGCTTGCTAATTTAAGATATGTAGTTCAGTTGAACTCTTTATCACAATGATGCTAGACTAGCACTTTGCAATTATAGTTTTAGCAAATCAAGTATCAGTTTTTCATCCATGTCAAAATTACGGATGTCAGCTGGCATGGATTGATAAAGATTCAGCAAAGCAAGGTACTAAGGCATTTGTTCTTGATAAGATGGAGGTCCGGGTGCATGTTAAAGTTAGATGGCAACCATCTCATATGCTTTCACTACCCTAGCAGAAAAAGAATATCGGGTGCAAGAAAACATGTTCAAGCTTTCATGAATGAACTAAGCTGCATATACATGCACATTTGGATTCATCTAAACAGGAACATCTGGCATGTAATCCTGTGGGTGTCTTTTCATGGTTTCTTTAAGAAATTTCTCCTGCTCACAAAGATTTGATGGGGGAACATTATATACATCTGTAAAAAGCTCGGCTATTGGTGGTTTATCTGCCTTTTCTGCCACTTGAATTGCATGTAACATCTGCATGAAAAGTGTCATTGGTTAGAAACTTGCAAAACCTGTATTATACAATTTAACTACGGGCCCCAATAGTGTATTTAAAACAACTTAAAATGACCTTTAGTGGCTTATGAAATAACTCATTTGCAGTTCTTACAGATTGGATCGAAGTTGTATCATATAATATTGGCAGTATTTAGTCTATATCCTAAAAATATAAATGTTAGTTATGTCCCTTTATTTTCTGAAGCATAGTGATAGACCATCAATAATCTTAATAAATTTAAGACAAAGTTATATGCGTTAGAAAGTGCTCTAAGTTCTGGTATTTATTTGTTGGTTTTGTTTTTTAAGGTGAGAGAGCAGAGCCTGCAGGAGAGAGACCTTTATTGCAAACTTTGATTATGAACATCTTGTTTTCTTCTAGAAAGCAAGTGATTTCGCCTTTATCTAGGTTTCTTTTCTTTTTCTTTTTTCATTTTTTCCTTTTTTTTCCAATCAATTCAGTAGTAAATCGAACACTTGACTTTGCAAGCTCCAACGGAACACTTTTGCGTTGATCTTCCAAATACCAATTCATAACCTTTTTGTAAAACTGGTGTTTCCTGCTTCCTATAAGTTACTAGTTTCAAAAGGCATGAGGAACTAACACATGGAGATATAGTTTTAGTTTCAATAGGTCTATCTTATTTAAATATCTTTTTAACCATACTGTACGTTTTACCTGCTTCCTCACAGATGTTCTTAGCTCTGACTCATCCTCACTGCACCACCAACCATTGCTTTCAATCCATTTTCTAAATCTAGCAACAGGGTCTCGTGCTGATCTCCACCATTCAATCTCATCAACAGGACGGTACTTAGTGGAATCATCAGAAGTGGAGTGATGTCCCACACGATATGTTAGGGCCTGTTAACGAAAAAGATCAAACTGAACATAAGAATGTGAGACATCTATTTTTAACATCAAAACTGTAAGGCCCAAAAAACTGACAAAATAGATAACTAATTTACCTCAATCAAGATTGGTCTGTTTTCACTAATTGCCATTTCACGTGCGGCATGAACTGCAGTATAAATGGCTAGAGTATCATTACCATCTACTCGAATACTTCGAACTCCATAAGCGGGGCCTTTAACAACAACACCGTCACCTGCCAGTGAAACAATACCACAAACAGGTTAATATACCCATTTAAAGAGACAGTAAAAGGAATTTTAAAGTAAAACAATGCACATGAGAAGGAAGGAAGAGTACTTCGAAACTGGTCTGAAGTAGGGGTACTGATAGCCCAACCGTTGTTCCGACAGAAAAATATAACTGGCACCTCCATAACTGCCGCAAAATTCAAAGCAGCATGGAAATCTCCCTAAAATGATTGAAGTATCAAAAAATATACAACCACAATCCAGAGTCAGTGAATTCATAAGGCTCCCTGGACAGCTAATGAAAATAAAATCATTCATTTGTCTTTCATTGCCTTGATAGCACTGTCTATTCTTTTACTTTCTAGAATAAGTCATGGAAAACGAATTGAAATCATTACATAGAATTGAGGAGTCACAGCCAGCCATGGTAGATAAGGATATGAAGAGATGTTTTGGCATTAAGAGTTCTCCCTTAAAGGCAATGTGTTACAGCATCTATTTTATTTTTTTGATAAGTATTGGGTTATAGTATCATTCATTTTTTACACTATTGCCAAATGGTTACTGAAACTATAATAAAAATAATTTCCTAAAATGTCCAATGGCTTCATTCCATATGTTGTGTCTAAACTCCCCTATAAAAAAAATTAAGAGGGAGAGAGGTCTCTTTTGGGTTATACAGTAACAATATGTTCACCTCACTTGTGCCGCCATCACCAAAATAAGTGATTACACATGCTTTTTTTCTGTCCATCTTCAAAGAATATGCAGCACCCACTGCATGGGGAACTTGCGTACTGCAAAAAAGAAGGTATATTTGTGGCTGTCATTTTCTTCATGAAGAGTGCAAAAGGTTCTACATGAACAGGAGTGAAGTTACATAGATAGTTTGGCCATGGCCCCCAAACTTTCTCTAAGTTATAGTTTTGCCCTTACTTCTGACCTTAATTTTGCACAAAATATAAAGGCGTCCCCCCTCCCACTTTTTCTGTGTGTGTGTTGAAGGAGAGAGAGAGAGAGAGAGAGAGAGAGAGAATGTATATGCCTCCCCTATGTTTGGTCACACTTCATTATGACCATTACTATTTACTTTGGCCCCTCCAATCTTGCAATTCTGGCTCTGTCCCTATACATGAAAGCACTACGACATAAACAGTTTATAACTTACGCAATTGTTGCTGCTACAGTGAAGTAATTGTGCTTGTGAGACCCATAATGGATAGGCATCTGCCTCCCTTTCCCATAATCATCTTTGTTTCCAAAACATTGGTTTGCAAATTCTTGGAGGGAGAAACCACGCCATAACAGAACCCCTGGTTCCCTGTACTGCACAGCATACAAATTTTCTTCTTGCATTATTCAGAATCTCACTCATGGGCAAGGGAATGGAAATTTTGGTGATTATATACTGCTTAGAAGAATAGTAACACGAGTATGTATTTCATGCATGTGCTTCTAACCTGAGGGAAGACAAGGTCATCAATGGTGAGTGCTGCTGCTGATGCAATGTTAATGGCCTCTTCTCCAATTGCAGTTGCATAAAAGGAAATTCTTCCTTGCCTCTGTGCTTCATAGAAAACAGAATCCATGGTTTGCAACGTAACCATGTCACTGTACATTTTTACAGCAATTTCCTCACTGACCTATAAGCCCATAAAGGTCTGTTTTGTTGGATATATTTTTACAATTAAAAATGAATTACTTCATCTTGAGAGGGGAAAAATTAAAGGTGGAATACCTGTTTAAATTTGCTGCTCATAATCACCTGCCCTTTGTCATCAAGTACACGGTAGCAGTGTACCCGCTCCACAGGTGATTCAGATATGAACCTCATCTCAGGGGTGAATGCAACCTTTCCTCCTGGGAAATCTAAGACCTGCAACAAAAAGGGACCCGAATGAGTATGAAAGACACACACACAATTTTTAAAAATAACGATAATATAAGAAAAAAGTGTAGTTTGGAATAAAAATAGAAGAAGAAAAAAATGCATGATGCTCTGTCTAGAGATTCAAGGGTACTTTTGAAGAAATTTCAGAATAAATTTTTTGCTGGCCTGCATACTGTCTTGTTAAGTCTCTGATGATGCTTGTGCCTCTTATCTATACCCATATTCAGCATTCTAAAATTCTAATTGCTTATTCACTTCTAATTGAAGAATGGTACAGCCCATACAGCTCTGCTTAGTAATCATTCAACAATGGTCACCTTAAAAATGGATTAACAAACTCTCCATGACATCCCTTCAAATGGTATAACAATTATGGAGGTCATAAGAAGCCATTATTTCTCCATCTTGCTTCCAGAAATACTCAAATATATGCACATGAAATCATAATACAATTTTTTTTTATTAATATTTTTTAAATTCATGCCATGGCACAATTTTGCTGAGTAAACATGAAAATTTTCATTTCATAACACATTTTTAATTTACCGAATTACTTGATAATAAAATTAGTGTAATATATATATTTGTAATAGCCTTGAAAATTCACCTTGTACTCATCATAAAGACTGCTTCCTTGAACCTTAAGACATCATTAGTGATAGGAGATGGACCAATGAAAACTAAAAAGTTATTTACTAATCTAAGTAGGTAAAAAAAATGTCATCTTTAAGTGTAATGTATAATCTCTCTTACATATTCGACCATACATGGGGCAACCAAACCGCATCTTAGCCATGCATGATAAAACATAACACCAAATGTCAACAAAAAAGTTTAAGTTCTAGGAAGATGTAGAAAGCTTCACAATCTGTTGCACAATTTTTTTTTTTTTTCCAAAGCTACTAGGAAACTCAAAATTCCTGCAACCAGCGATTTATTTACATGTGTATTTCTTCATTTCTTCATTTTAAACAAAGTGCATTGCAGCTGAGCTGATAATTGAACCTTTTTTTTTCTTTTTCTTTTTTAAAAGGAGATGATGAAGTTTATTGGCGTAATCCGAAGCCAACCTCAGAAAGGAGTACTCTAACTCTTGACAGAACTGTTTAACGGGACCCCATTTGTTTTCCCTTGTCAACAAATGCCTTAAAACCCCAAATTTGCACTTCGCAATTCCAATGAAGCACATTATAATTCGTCAAATATAGAGATCCCAAACAGCACAAGAAACTCAATCATTTGAACCCTATATGACTGGTACACTGGCAATGAAAGTCAATGTAAAGCTATACACACAAAAAAAAAAGTTTACATTCAGGGTGTACCTGATTATGATGAGCATGATTGAGAGAATCCCATTGCTCTTCGACTTTGGTAGATTGAAAACGGCGAGTGGAGAGAAGGTTCACCTTAGTAGAGAAATTTGCAAACGGGTCTCTTACATTTTGAGCGGTGGGAGCTGTAAATGGAGGTTTTTGAAGATGCTGATGGGTTAAAGAACTCGAAGAAGAGCTCAACAAACCCATTTTAGATTTAAGATAATAGAGAATACTTCTTGAAGATGTTCTCAGACAGAGAGCCATTGGAAGATTGGTGGTTTCAACTTTCAAACCGTAGGAACTTGAGTGAAGATTGAGAGAGAGAATATATATGTTTTTGTGTATTGTGGGAATGTATGTCTTTTTTTTCTTTTTTTTTCATCCCAATAAAAAAAAATTTTACATTGTACTTAACTAGAACCCAGAACTGGCGGGGTAATTATAGAATATTCCAACAATACTGTTAAATGTTAGGAAGCATGGACACAACTTATTAACAAGTCTCACTAATTTAAATTAAGAACAAAATTTGATACAAATTTATAGCCAATAAATTCTCAAAAAAAAAAAAAAAAAAAAAAAAAACCTTATAACCAATGACTATAACTCCCAATAAAAAGTTTACATGACTATATATATTTTGAAAAGTAAAATTCATTAGATTGTTCTTCCTTTATTTTTTTTTTCTTTAACCGTTTGGAGGGGGTAGGTTTAACAATTTTGATTTTGAAGATTTATTTAGCAGGCAAGATGTGTTTTATGGTTTCAACAAAATTATTGATTTAGGTTTTGCGTAATTTGTGTATATAATGAAATTGATGAGATATTCATCGCCCTCACATATTTTCCTACCAGAACAAAATTGAAACCAAATACTCTTTAACAATGACTACAATTGACATAGACTTAGTGAATATACAAGAAATGATCATAGCCCTCTCAGAATATGTACAAGATGCATTTGAATGCATTCATCTCACAATATTTACAAACTGATTCCCAAAATTAAGACTTGGAAGTGCATACTCATACTAATAGTGCTAAAAAAAAAAGAACCCCTCAAAATGGTGCTCCTAGTGAAGGAAACTCATTGGAAGGACAATCATATACTTTCCTCAAAACTGCTGCATCATTTTCTGAAGCTCTCATACTGGAGAGGCAGATGTGAAGCCAAATTTATCAGAGAGCTTAGTTTGTGTAAACGGCGAAAGAAGTTCCATTTGATGAACAAATTGCACGTCATGAACCAACGGATTATCTGTTCTTCCTGGAGGGGACCCCGGGTAACATGATGTACACCCATTGCATATATAATCCCTTCCATCAGTACTATTCTGTGTAAGCACTCACATTAAACCATTAGAGATGATCAAATTGTATTAGACTGACATTGAAACTCTTTGATGAAGGAAAATATTGGAGTGGAATAATATAACGCAGACAAATAATAATAACAACAGCATAACATGTACTTACTTTTTCAGAAATTATATTCAGAATATCTCTTCTCCCCTCTATATTTGGTTGGCTGATTACAAGGCATAACAGTAAGTTGTATGATATTATTGAAAAAAGTTTTTTTTTTTTTTTTTTTGATGAGTAGATTTAATTTTCATTCTATTAACAAATCTTCGGCACAATTTTATAATGCTAGCATTAATGTTTGATTTTAAAGTAAAAGGAAAAAAAATGAACAGTTAAAAGAGGACCAGTGTAAAAAACAATCAAACCTGTGCTTGCTACATCTTTGGGGTTTGAGAAATTCAGGAATGGCAGGCCCAATCCGACGGGGCTTAGGGCAGAGGGGCTGGTCATTGCCTCTAGACCCAAGCTTGTTTGTTTCTGAACCTGAACCAACAAGATTGCTTTTCACTGCTGAATGATGCATATTGCAATATTGCATAACTCTCTCCTGCCTTGAGCTTGACCCTCAAAATTGAAGAAGAAAATCAATGTCACAAGTAAATGAAACAACAACTTACTTGTGACTCACAATTTAAGTCTTCTTCATCAAAATGGCAATTAATTAAAAACTTTCAGTTAATTTAATGGTTAGCCACACGTTTAAAAGAGAGAGAGAGTTGCAAGTGAGAAATTACTGATAAGTGGAGCCACATTGGATTGTAAAACCTGCTCGAGTGTAGGAGAGAGCATTTGCTTGGCTAAGAATGGTTAAGGATGTGTCTTGACCAGTTGGCTTTTATCTCCTAATTTTTCTCTATTTCTCATCTTTGCCTACATTTCATTTGGTCCAAGTAAATTTGCACCCACTTGTCATCAAACTCCCAAAATATAGCTCACCTTGCATTTTCAACACTTTCTCCAATGCAATTATAATTTTTCAAATATTCATTTAGAGCATCACAACAGTTTCTTTTTCATGGTGACTATCATGAGGCAGGTCATGCGGAATTGCATGAACCCTCACGTTTGCAGCATGGACTACTGGATGTTTTGGGTTTGACCCCACTTTTTTGCTTGTAAAGCATGCCTGTTTTAACAAGATAAATCTGGATAGGAGAGAATAATTGTTCTATATACATATATATAATTGATAGAATAATTGTTATATATGGTCATGTATTTTGTGCTGCTATTTTTTTTTTTTTCAGTAAATGATGAGCTAAATCCTTAAATCATTAATCAAATACTAACAATGAAGCATTAACTCTAATCTGACCCCTTCTCAATGCATCATTTTGGATAGCGAGATTGAGAGTTATTTTCGCATGAGCACCTCAAATTTTGGTTCCCACTTTTAATGACAAGAGGTAAGAAATAAAATGCTTAAGATAGGCCATGATCAAGAGTTAAAAGAGGGTGGAGATATTATTCAATACAATGGGAAGAAGCCATGTGGTCTTACCATAAATAAGAAGAAGCTATTTCTTATCCACTCCTAATTTTAGACAGTCCACATAGTCACTAAAACTCATAATGGCTTACTTATATTGGTTATGAGAACCACATGTATAATATAATAGAGGGATTGAATAATTTCATGATACCTTGCCTTCAATGGTAGACATTAGCAAGGGCTTGAGGCATTTTCGAAACTAAGTCATCTATTATACTAATCATTTGTAGTTAAATTCATCAAAACTACAGTAATTTAGAGATTCAAACAATTCCCAAATAGCTCCATGAAGCCACTAGTTACAAGAAGTAAAATGAATTTCACACTACTGAACTTGAACCCTATAAATGAGCATGACTCTGCCATAAGCAGTCAAGAACAAACAAATCAAATGGGTTGCAAAAAATGAAAGAATTGGAGGAATGTGCATAATCCAATGAATTGTGTACCTCCAGCAAACCTTCACCGATTGGGGGGCTTCAAAACAAAGTCAGAGATAATCTGCATTTCATGCATTTCAGACTGCAATGTACCATGTGAGACTCTAGCAGCATATATACAAAGTAAACAAGAATGAATAAATATAATAAAACACGTTTACAATTACATATGAACAACAGAGAAATAAGTTTTTTTTTTTTAAATAAATTCTATAAGGCCAACAGAGAAGGATCTGCACAAGTCAACTAACTGATCAATAATGTGTTACAGTTACAGCTCCACTCATGAATTATATATATCCCAATCGAACTTAGGCTGAGAAAAGACCTCATAATCAATTGGCCCATCTACAACATTCTCAATAGTCTGTATGCCTTCCAAAAGAGCTGGGTGAAAACCATCATTATTAGACGGCAACAATTTATATATTACTAACAACCCAAGCGTGAATATAGCTTGCAGCTTAGTGGAGTCTCCTTGGACCGAGAAGAACAAGAGCATCGAGACCAAGTACAGATCTACGCAGAATCGCATGATGCTCAATACAGTATCCATTAACGTCCCATCATTTCCGGCAGGAAAACCCCGGACTCTATATACAAACAGAAAGTTATACTTGTCAACCACATACCTATAGCCAAAATAAACTGCACCAACAGGAACCACAAGTGGAGCAAATGATGAATATATCATGGTCAGTGCAAATATTGTCAAATTGAATGCATAATACTGTGCAAAATCAAATGTCTGTTTCGGGGCAGTTGATGTTCTATTGATTGGATATACAGAAAGATCTTGGCCCGGGATATCGATAGATTCAATACTATTGAATCTAGGACTGTCATACAGACTCTCGGGCATCAATGGTCTCCTAAGACCATCTATTTCTTGATGCTCTAATGGGTATTCTTCAGTTTCAGGGACCAGCTGGAGCATATCATTCTTCCTGAACTTTTGAATATTCCTTTTAATCCAAGGAATCGGAGCCAATAGATCAAATGATATACCCAAAAACGTGCTCGTGATCAAAAATGCAAGCGAGGAAAGGCATGATCTTGACAAGAATGATGCACTCATGTATTGCTCAATCCTCTTACAATGCTCCCCATCCAAATAACACCTTCCCATACTCAACAATGCACTCTCTAACGAAGACTCGACTAAAGCCCTTAGGAGAATCAGATTCACCAAGAAGAAGCACACCAGCTTCAAAAGTGCAGCTCTTTGCTCCCCGGACACTGTAAGATGCCGTTCAAACTTAGAGAGATACGAAAGAACAGACGGGATTATTATATACATGCTCACAAATATAATCACATTTGGCAAGAACTGAAAGATTAGACTGGCGAGCCAGCTCGAACTTTGCACCCAAGCCAACCATGACTGCGCACTATCCATAGCTTCTGCATTTATAATCCGTCCAGCGCCTTTCACAGCACTGATCACAGCAAGTGGAGAGCTGAAAAACAAGAGCATCAACAGCAAGCAAGTGTTCACCATCACTCTCCGCAATCTCAATTGAAGCTTCGTCGAACCCAAGTGATTCCAATATATATCTGTAGCCAAAGGAGCTCGCTCGACCTTCCATTGATTCCTCTGCAGCCTCAACTCCACAATAGAAAAGAACTTCCCAAACCGCTTCATCCTCTCGTTCCGAAAATCTTGAACTGCTTTATTCGCCGTGTAAACATCCTTGAACACAACAAAGGCAACACCAGCACCTGGAGCTCGGCCTTCTTTATAAGCAGCCAATTCGGTCTCTAACTTAGCTCGCGACTCTTGTAACTTTCTCAACTTATCTTCATCTGTGAATCCCAACTTTTCCAGTACATTTCTCCACATTGTATTCACGTAAGTCACCTCAATCTCATTGAATTCGCGCGAGTCTATTCGAGCAACCAAACGAGAAATGTTGTCCCTAACCCTAACCAATTCGGTGGCTAAATCATCCAAGGCACACAAATCGATCGGAAGAACAACGCGGTATACCTTTCCGGGATACTTGTACTGGAAATACTCATGTAAAGCGCTTCGATCATCGGCGCTGAGACGCTTTGGAATTCCTTGCACCATTATAGTGAAAATCGCGGTTGAATTCGCAGCCGGATCGCTCAGATTTCCATTCCCGTCTCTAAACCTAGTGAACCTTAACCTCTCTTCGATCGCGGAGAGACCGAAATGAACCAAAACGACGACGACGACGACGAAGAGGAAATGGATCCAGAGCAAAGGAGAGCCTTTGGCGATGTGGTTGATCGTCGTTTTGAAGAACTGGTCGTCGTTCAGAGAAGCGGTGCCGGCGTAGATGTTGATAGGGAGAATCAGGAAGATCGAGAGGAGAGCGATGGAGGAGAGTACGGCGAAGCTTCCGCCTTCGATCAGGAGGAACTGAGCGGCATCGGCGCCGCAGTGGCGGGCGATCTCGCGACACGTGGCGTGCCAGACGGCGAGGAGCTTGGTGAAGAGGGCGGTGGGACCAGGGATCCGATGGTGGTCGCTGCGGAGCTTGATGGAGAGGAAGATGACGACGCAGCAGATGGAGCCGATGGCGGAGATGTTGAGAAGGTACTGGATGTTACCGTACCAGGCATCGACGCCGCCACCACCGTCGCCGTCGCCGTCGGGGGAGGGAATTGGGCCCAGGCTCAGGCCCATTGGATCCATGGCCGAATATGATGATAGATTCTTTCTAGGGTTTAATTACTTTGGGGGTTTTCGAATTTAAGGAAATTTTGAGGTGCGATTGGGTGGGATATACATTTTGATTCATGAAGAGAAGAGGAAATTTGGGGTTAGGGTTTAGGAAAATACTTTTCGTGGAAAAAATGGAAAGCGAATTTCACTGTGTATTTCCGTTTTGATTGGGTGTCTACGAGGAATTGCCGAATTGGAAACTTTTTTATGAAGGAGAATCTTTTCAGTTGAACTCACCTTGGGTTTGATTTTTTTTTTTTTTTTTTAATTTGCGGAATGGGAAATACAAGAAAGAGAATAGAATTTTTTGTGGTATCAAATTTTATCAGCACAAAAAAAGTAAATAGAGTATTATTTAGACAAAATTTGCAAAATAATATTATTTTAAAACTCTGTTTTTGAAACAAAAAAAAATGCTAGATTCCCTTTTTTTTTCTTTTTTTTTTTATAAACACAAAAGTATGCTACTATTCACTCAGGTGCCATGAGCTAGTGTTAATTAAAAAAAAAAAAAACATAATTTCTATATTAAAAAAAAGGTAGATTTGAAATAAATTTATAAAATGGTATCATTTTATAAATAATTAATATTTTGGTCAAGCGGAAGAAACTCAACATAAATAGAGCAGAGGATTCTCCCGTGCAAGCCGGCAACATATAGTTCCAATTTAAATTTTAATATATTTCAAAGAGCATTTGGTGGTGAAAGTAAAACAGTTTTTTTATTTGATATTTACTTATTTTATTAAAATTAAAAAAATTTTATTAAGAGTATTGTAAATAAAAATAAAAATGTTAGAATCTTTTTCTTTTTCTTTTTTTAACACAAAAATTTGCAACTATTCACAAAGGTGCAGTTCCCCATGCCATGAGCTAGTGTTAGTTAAAATAATAAAAAAACATAATTTCTATATTAAAAAAAAGGTAGATTTGCAATAAATTTATAAAATGGTATCATTTTATAAATAATTAATATTTTGGTCAAGGAGAAGAAACCCAACATAAATAGAGCAGAGGATTCTCCCGTGCAAGCCGGCAACATATAGTTCCAATTTAAATTTTAATATATTTCAAAGAGCATTTGGTAGTGAACGTAAAACATCCGCTTATTTTGTTAAAATTGAAAACTTTTTGTTAAAAATACTGTAAATAAAAATAAAAATTATCTGAAATAGTATAGTGAGATCCACGAATAATTTCAAAAAGTGTAATGAAACCCATAAATAATAGCAAAAAATAAACTAGTTTATTTTACTATTCAGCTTATTTTTGCTACTATTTATGAGTCTCACTGCACTTTTTGGTATTATTTATAAGTCACACTGTACTATTTCAGCTAACTTTTACCTTTATCTACCGTACTTTCAGCAAAAAGTTTTCAATCTCACTGCACTTTTTGGTATTATTTATAAGTCATACTGTACTATTTCAGCTAACTTTTACCTTTATCTACCGTACTTTCAGCAAAAAATTTTCAATTTCACTAAAATAAGTGGATTCCAAATAGACCTTAATATGCAAATATTATAAGATACACTTCAAAAATATATTTATTTTTTGATAAGTGATTTCAAAAAACTGTGTTTGTTTGACAAAATTATTTTTGCCAACTTATTTTACTATTCAATTTTTTTTTTCGCTACTATTCATGAGTCTCACTGCACTTTTTGGTATTATTCATGAATACTACTGTACTATTTCAGCTAACTTTTACCTTTATCTACAGTGCTTTCAACAAAAAGTTTTCACTTTCAGCAAAATAAGCAGATTCCAAACAAACCCTATATATATTATAAGATAAATTATAATTGTTGATTGGATATTCAATCGACAAAGTTAGTGCAATACTTTTCCCTTTTTGGACGATTGAGAAAGTTGCTGTAATCGGTGGAGAAATAATCTCTATCTTAAGTGGACCTAGCATGGAGTATTTAGAACATTGCATGCACATTATCAGCTATGTGAATGAACAGCAAGTATTGATGTACAAGAAGATAATAACAGCCATTGCAAAGCATTTTCATTTTTTCGGTTATATACTCCAGACAGAGTACAAATAATAAATATATTATGGTTCTCACGTACAGAAAATGTGCATGCAGATTCTTTTTCTTTATAAAGCTGAAAAAATGTTACTAAGTAGTACGTAATATGTATATATGACTCAATTCTTTTTTGGTTAAAGTATATACAATTTGACTATTTGTCCAAAAGCCAATATATAGAATGAGAGACCACCGAGAGAGGTGACCTAGCAGTCTTGGTGAGAACACAGGAGCACTAGGTCCCATATTTGATTGCTAATGGGTGAACTGTGAGATTTTTGCCTGCAACTAGCGTAAGCTTCTAGCTTTCTCGTGGGATTAGGGTGAGGTCTGCGATCACCTCCAACCACAGTAACTATGGCTCAATCCAACATTCTCTAGCAGGAGTGCCCCTATGGTCACACCCAGGGGGTGAGTCACCGTGGTCACCCCCACCCCCCCTTTTGTTCATCAAAAATATATATATATAGAATGACAGATGGTAAAGACCTAAACTTTTTAGTTTTAAACTCCAAGCAACTCGACTCCATAAATAGCTTGTACGTCCCAAACTTAGATTGCGTTAATTGAATATAGACTCTCCATCTTTCTAGATGAATTTGCAGGGAAAAAAGAGTCATTGACATCATTTTCACCATCCTGTTTCCAAGTATCTTTGTCTGAAAAGACTTAAATCAACCCTATATTTATATCGGTTGAAAACTTGAAAATTTTCTAGCTTGGGTCTTTCAGGCAATCATTGATCAGCTAGATTTTAAGATGTATAGATAGGTACATTAAATTGAAAGAAAATCCTTTTCAGCACCAAATTTCCCATAAATCAATGAAAATGAAAATACAGAGAAGGCCACAATAACTAGAGTCTTCAACATACTCTCTCGCTCTCTCTCTCTCTCTCTGTGATCAAAAAAGGAAAAATAATTATACTGATCAGACTAAAGAGCATCTCTAGGAAACAGAAAACAAACAAACCCAGATAGACTTGTTAACCAGGTGAATATATCTCGTATTCAAAATGTAGGCATTAGAGGATCAGATATAAACAAATATGGCTCATAGAAGCAGATTGATAAAAACTTATCTTTCAAATCACATAACCATAGATTGAGGTCCATCTGAAGCCTTACATTTCTTTGCTTTTTTCTTCTTCCCTCCATTTTTGTTTTCTTTGGTTTCTCATCTGTAACCGGTTGTGTGCTATGTAGGTGTTGAAGAATGGCAGCCAGGGAATCCAACTGGAAAGCAGGATGGTTAAGAACTGTACTCAACTGTTTTCATTCCTTCAAGCTGATGACAATGAACCCAGTATTACATGAGACAAATAACGCAATGCAAAGGAAATCTAAAGCTTGCAACAGGAATTCAAGTACTCCCATTAACTTTTGCATAGATTTACAATTCAGCTTGAACAGAGCAGCAGGACTTGGTTGCCATAGGGTCTTCAACTCAGGAAGGAACTCTGAGAGGGAAGAGAGATCATACGCTTTCAATTTCTTCTGTCAGCTTCAAAGTTTCTTCTTCTGAAAGAACATACATTAGATATTTAAGGTACTATAGAGCTTGAATATTATTCATAAATAAATTTCACAAGTGCAATCAAACAATTTGCCACAACATATTAGTTTAAAAGGTTTAAACAAAACAAAAGAAAGACATCACCTTAGATTTTTTCTTTTCTTTTCTAATTAAATAAAGATAAACAATTTTAATACACAACAGAGTCCTGACATTATCCCAAAAGAAATTGGTCTATATTAAATAAAAGAGTGTTCTTTGTAGAGTTTCCTTGATTTGGAGATTAAAACCATGCCTCCACGCAAAGTCCTTAATATAGACTATAAACTCAAGAAGAATGGAATGAGAAAATATTGAGGTTTACAAGGCTTTGCTAAGATTTTGTGGACCACCATGGGTTCTTTTTATCAATCGATCAGTTTATCAGACCTGTAATCCCCATATCATAATTTTGTTGCAATATAGTTTGTGCTCCAAAAATATTTGATCCAGGCTTTACATTAACTTATCTTTTTTGATATTTTAGAGATGAAGGTTCAAGATTCTGTTCAATTGTCATCCTTTGACATTTGTCACTTCATTTTTGCTATGTTAAAAAGGGTAGGAGGAACTAGTTTGTGAAAGATCCTACATAAGCCCTACCAACAGTGGCACCCATCCACTAAGGAACCAACACTTAAGCTGAAACAGTAAGGGGGCCATAGAGACTCCCTCATGAAGGTTCTTCAGTCATAGCTTGACGGCCCTGACAACAACCCCATTGGGATCTGAGCAGCATAAGCCAGTGAGTATCTTGCCCGAACCAACAACATGCCCTCAAACTCAAGACAATGATCCCAATCGAACCACATGGGAGTAAACCTCCATCACTGGGCCAGTCACCCCTGGTGGTGACATTTGCCCCCCCCCCCCCCCCCAAAAAAATTACCCAAAAAAAAAAAAAAAAAAACCAAAAATAAGCAGCAAATAAATGACTCAATGTTGTATCTTGTATCCTAGAGGTTGATTGAATGAAGATACTCACATTTACATATATGTTGAACAAATAGGCTAAGTCACCTATATATTGCATCATGTGTCATTTTTTTTTAATGCTACTCCCTTAACTTCCCATCCCCATTATAGACTAGAATTGGACCATGCTACCAGCCTCAAAATGTATTTGTGGATCCTGCATACCACCTGATTAACATTTGTCTACATCCTTGCATTTTTTTTTTTTTTTAAAGCATTTTGTTAATATTGTATAATTTATTTGACAACTACCAAAAATATATGCCAAATCACTTTAAACCCCTATGGAAACTCCGATACTATTTTAACTTAAATGTACAAACATCCCTTTAAGGAGTAATGTCTCAACTCTAAAAGTTTGGACCTATGGTTTTACCTAAATTAAAACAATCCAGAAATAGATGGGCAAACAAAATGTGTAAAGGAGCTAGACCTTTATCACAAAAATTCAGTCCATCAAAAGGAAGACAGTCTTGACAATTTTGCGATGCAGGCAGGTCCTGACTGGAACTTTTTTGCCACTGACAAAAACAGGACAGATGATGCTACAACTCCTAACAGCAAACTCAATAATGCAATAACCAAACAGCCTATAAGTATGTAAGCACAGTTCAAACCACACACCAATAGCAACAAAAATTAACTCTTTTTTCCCAAAAATTATAAATAGACCATTAATCAATATGATGAAGTTCCTCCATCAAAGACAATCTTGATTATTGCAAATCCAAGTGTCAAAACTCTACTAAACTATTAGTGGCAACAATATAACAATAAACAACAAGAAATTTCATTTAAGAATCTCACCTTCTCAATAGCCTTTTGGGCACTCAAAGCGGCAACAGTATCTCTAACCTCCGCATATTTCACCCGAAAAAATTAAAAAATAAAGAAGATAAATAGTAGAAAAAATAAAGAAAAGGGAAGAATTTTAGATATTCATAAATTTCGACAAACAATACAAAGAGAATATATTAAAAGAGCATTAAGATTTTGACAATTGAGACACACAAAAGTAGACAATTTTTTTTTTATAGGTAACACACAAAAGTGGACAATTAATGCTAGAATGAAAAATCTAACGAAAATCTTTTATATATATAAGAAAAAAAAAATCTAATGATAATCAATCCTTATGAGACCAAAAATGATTCAACTATTAACAATTGACTGAGCAATATATTATTGCAGAAGAAAAAAAATCAGCAATAAATACTCCTAAATCAAAACAAATGAGGCCAAAAAGATTCCACAACCAAAAAAGGTAACAAATGACTACTGCACAAGATTTAACACTGGAAAAACATCATGGTGAAAAATATGTTCTAGAAATGCTATTATTCAACAATTAACAATTGACTGAGCATTCAGGATTTGCTTTGTAGGACCAACAGTCCAAATTTTCAAACTTGCCCAATTCATAGAAAACATCCAAACTTACTTGTATAAAACTGGTGTTTCTTCTCGAGTTTAAGGTCTGCTTTAGACATCGATTCTGGTCTGCATAGTTTTTCATGATTAAATCATATAGATATAGAGCAATGAAGCAGAAATGAATTGAATCACAAAGGGAAAAAAAAAAAAAAATCATATTAAAGGGGTTGCCAAAATGATATTGATAGTCTTACAGTGAACGTGACTTGCCCATCACTGAAGGTTTGGAGCTTCCAGCGAATCAAAATTGCGTGTGAGCTAACTTTTTTCTATAATTCGATGGTTATAATGAGGAAGGGGGATTTGAACACTAGACGTCTCTGTTGAAAACATCAAAAGGTGTCAGCTCTGTCTCTTGGCAAATAGCGTGTGAGCTAACTGCTAAGCTCAAAGCCAAAAATTAGAGTTTTGGAGAGTGAGACAAAAACAAAGGGAACATAATTGAAACTCATCAAGGAAAATAACATGAAAAGAAAGGAGTGGCAGAAGCAGCTCAATCTCTATAAAGGGTAAAATTTGTTTCGACGTAAAATGTTTTCTGACAGAAAATATTTTCAACTGAAAACATTTTCAAGAAAAAAAAAAATTCCAGTGTTTGGCTGTGTTCAAAAAAATCCACATGGCTAATCTCACAAATATAACATAATGAAGAGAAAATCCACAATACCAGCCTCTAACAGAGTATAAAATACACAATACCAACATCAATTTCACAACAATCCAACTAACACCATATCCAATTGATCACAACAGAAAACAAAATCTCATAATAATTTCAATATTATTGAAAATTTTTACAACCATTATTTTCCAAATCTAAAATACAAACTTTCAGGAATTTAGAGAGAGAGAGAGGGAGAGAGAGAGACTTACCGATCGGCGACGGAGGCGGCGGCTGTGGTTGTTTGGGGAGGAGTGGGGATGGCGGTTAAAAGTGGGTTTTTTAATTTGGATTCGGGTATTTGGAGCTAAATAACGGGTCGGTTGGGTTTGAAAGAAAATGTGGATTGAAACCTGAAACTAATAACAGATTTTGGGCCTCATTCTTTAGGCTCCAAAGCCAACACTTTTTTTTTCTTTTTTATTTTATTTTATTATAAGCCCTTTTTTTTTTCTTGTTGGGAAGAGAAAAGCCGGCCCAATTTGTCACATATATTATTTTTTTAGAGGGTCGCAAATTTTACTGTGTTTAAATTACATTTTCTCTCCTTTATTTATTGAGGGATACGCAGGGTTGGAAAAAATCAAAAGATTCTCATATTTTAGATAAAATATGTTAATTTTTGCATGTCTTATAATATATGAGAATTCTTAATCTAATACTTAAATACTTTTTTCCCCCTTAAAACTAAACACACATCATTAATTTCTGAACAAAAATATTTATTTTTTATCCAAATAAGATATTATAAATGTCTATCGATGTTTTTGTTATTTAAGAAAAAACTCTATAATTGTCAAATTATTAATTCTTTAATTTGGACTCTGAAACAAGCAAAAATGCATGTGACGCACTCATTGGAGACTTTCTGTAATATATTAGATTAGGATGTTGTGGGTTGGGCTACACACGAGTTACAAAAAGGTGCACGACACACTCATGAGGGGTTGTCAGTGATATATTGGATGAAGATGGGGATGAAATTAAGTTTGCATGGCAGTTATGGATTAGGCTGTACACACGTTACAAAAAAGTGTGTGACAGATTCACAAAACTCAAGAGACTATCACTAATAGTCTGATATATTAGATGAAGGTGGGGATAACGTTAAGTTTGTATGGTCGTTATTGGGTTACATGTGTTACAATGGCAATAACAACAAGAAGCAAGGTTGTAAATCAAAATATTTTGCTATATGTTAACAACAAAGCAAGCCATAAGGAGGTATTTGCCTATTTTCATGGTCTAGGGGGGATTGTAAATGACCTAATAGAATAGATAAAAGGGAAAAAGGTTTAATTTGTCCAATTATTGGCTTTGCTTATTGTAGGGGCCTTTTCTTGTATGGTATGATATGTTGGGCTACCTCCTACGGTAATGGGCTGGGCTGCCTCCTGCGGTGATGGGCCCTAATGTTTTCTGAGTAAGGGAGTTGGGGTCGGTCCAATTGTAACCCAACTTGGGCCGGTTTGTGCACAAACTTATGCCGTGTCTGCCAAGAGCGAGTTTGCGGCAAGCAGAACTGTTACAGACGAGTTATGGCAGGCTGAACTGTTGCAGATGAGTTATAGCAGGCTGAACTGTTGCAGACGAGTTATAGCAGACAAATATAATAATAACTAAAGTAGAGTAGTTTGACTTATTTAAGTAAACGGTTATGTATTCCTTGCTACTAAAGCATGATTACAGTCACAATGATATCAATCATAGAGAAAAAAAATGAAGAGAATAATGCTGGCTAATTTAAAAGGGCATTAATTAAGTTTTTTAAACTGTCTGCCGTAGCAAAACCAAAGAGGAAAGAACGCCTCTTCTCAACGTGAATAACCCCCCCAGGAAAACAATCCTGCCGTGGGGATTAATGGCTTTGAGGAAGTCGGACCTGAATGGTTGCTGCCCAAAAGAAAAGATGGTCCTCGTTTACATTTTTTTGAAGAAGGAAAGATTTAAAGGGGGAGAGAGAGGAACCGATCTATGGGTGAATGCCCTCTTTGAAAATAACTCTTGTTTTTCTTAGTTTTCCTTTCTTTTCTTTCTGTTTTCTTTCTTATCTTTTTTCTTTTCTCTCTTGCTCTGTTTCTTCCTTTCACTTCGAAAATATGCTCTATTTTTTGATCCCCTTTACAGGGCATGGCAAGGGCCTTTTTATAGCGCCTGCCATGGCTAGTGTTTTACAGTCTTGCCCCTTAACCGCCTTTGTCTGGTCTGGGTGTACTTGCCGACCACACTATGCGACACCCACCCTCGCCAGACAGAGGCGGATTTGTTTTATTCCTCTGTGTGTCGTAGCATTTCTTCCTGCCACGATATTAATGCCTTCTCTCTCTACTCTCAGAGCATGCACCCAACGGTTCCCCCTCAAATTGCCTCTTTTGGGTGGTCTATCATCCCAGCAAGACGTACCTCCTAAAAGAGGCTTGGGCAGGAACCGTAAATAAATCTTTTCCCCTCTCCCCACCACCAAACCACACCCCCCTTTACCTCTTACCTCTGGCCCATGACCCCACCATGTCCTATATTGGCTGGGTACAGGCTGGTGGCGCCTGGGCCTTGCACGTGCTTCCCTTTCAAATTTGTCCAAGAGTCTGTCTGCTGCTCATGCGTTTGCCGCGACCTGAAGACTCTCCGTCTGCGTTTCCTAGCCTTTCATGTGGGTTTTCCCTTGATTTTTTGCTCTATTCAGGAGCTAGGCCTCGTATGATAATGGGCTTCTCATTTCTTTAGCCCACTTTTGATTTTCTTTACTGTCTGCCATGTTGAATTGTTATTCCTGCCTTAATAACTTAATCCTGCTAGACCTCCTTTTGGGCCAGCCGCTTATCCATTTTCTCAGTGGCCTATTATGGGCACTCTTTTACTTTCTACTCATGGGTTCCTATGTCCCTTTGGGCTTCCCTTTGCGCATCCACGGCCCGATTGCTTTCTTTGGACTTTCTCAGCCCGTTTGCTAATTCCACACTCCCATGGGCTTTTTACTCACTTCATTGGGCTTCCCCGGCCCAATAACCTTATCCTTATCTTTGGGGTTCATGGGCCTGCCATAAACCCCTTACTCTCTTAGTTTGCACTGCCTTGGGCCTGCGGCGACCCTTTCTCACTTTTCAAACTCATACTCTGCCCATAGGATGCTACTTCTTTCTTTCCTGGCTTCTTTGAGCCCGCTCGCCTTTTCAAGACCCATTTATATATTTGTTGGGCCTGTGATCCATTATTCCTGCCGCTTGGGCCTAATGGATTTTTTGCTATTTATCTTGTCAATTCCTTGTGGCCTTCATTATTGGGCTTCCCTGCCTGCTGGGCTTCCACAAATGGCCCTCAACACTTATTATGGTGGCTTCATTAAATGTACCAAAGTCTAATTACTTTAACTGGCCGAGCCATTAAAACTAATGTGCTCATTCAAATTTGTGTTGTGTGATGTTAGTGGTAGTTCTATTTACTGAGTAATGTTATAATCACAAATTATTTTACAATTTTTTTTTTTTTGGGTAAAGAAAGGAATTTAAAAGAACAACTAAATCGAAAACAAAAACTCAGGACACTCCCTGGAAAAAACCACACCAAGCCTATCAGCTCTAAACACACTTTCAACATCCACAAGAGGACTTAAGAAAATAGAGAAAGGCCTATCCTGAGATGCACCCAACCTAGCAAGCTTATCAGCATTCCTATTCCCTTCGCGATAACAATGATTAAATCTGATCCGGTTGATACGGCCAACCAACTGCTTACAATCATCCACCAAAGATGTGATTAAGCTGTTAGAGCAAACAGAGGAGATAATGACATCTAAAACAGCTCTAGCATCCAGCTCTACTTGGATAGCGCTAAAATTACACTCAACACATAAGGTTAAGTCTCACGCAACCCCCAAAGCTCAACTTGAAAACTGGTTGTAATGCCAATATTTCTTGCAAAACCCACAATCCAATTCCCTTCCTCATCCCGAATAACTCCCCCACCTCCTGCCAATCTGGGGTTACCTAAAGACGAGCCATCGGTGTTGAGCTTCAGCTAACCACGAGTCGGTCTTTCCCACCTGATCTGTTTCACAATCCGAGTTGCTGCCACCTTTGGAAAATAAGCACAAAAGAAAAATTCCCTAGCCCTTTGGATTATATCCTTAGCCAGATTCGGATTAGCATTCTTCCTACTAAAAACCACTTGATTTCTATTATACCAGATCAACCATACTGCGAAAGGAAACAACACCTTCCAAGGAACTAAACACCTCGCATTCCCTCTCTCAACAGTACAATTTTCTGCCAGCCATGTATGTAAGCTCTGAGAAAAGAAAGTATTAGTACAATAAGGAACTCCAATTTCATTCCAGGTTTGCATACTAATTGGACAGTCTCTTAACACATGGGAAATAGTTTCGACATCATTGTGGCACAAAGGGCAAACTAAATCTATATCCATCCCCCTAGCCACCAGGCAGTCTTTTACACCAATGCTATCATGACAACACTTCCAAAGGAAAGCCTGAATTCTTGGCAATGTGTTAATAGTCCAGACCCACTTACCGTGAAATTGGCACGACAGACCTAACTCAGCAGCATGTCTATAAGCACTCTTCATATCAAACTCCCCATCTCGAGAACCCGTCCATATCAATCTATCTTGACTCAGACTAGTCTGTGTAAAAGGGGTCGCCTAAATTTCCTTCTTGCGGCACAGAGGAAGCTCAAAAGGAATTCTTTCCCAATTCCAACCCACTGAAGTGACAAAATCTTTAACTTTATCTTCTTCGCTAGCTAGGGGCAAAGGTCCTTGAATTAAATGCCTCACCAAACCCTGGTTCAGCCATTTATCATTCCAAAAACTAAGATCGCTATTCCTCCCAAGCAGCCACCTAACACCTTTAAGGAAAACATTTTTCCCCTTCTTCATACCAGACCAGATTTGGGAGCATGGCAACTTATCACAGCTTCTTGAGCGGACTCGTTTCTGGGTACAATACTTATTCTTTAATACTCTAGCCCAAAGTGACTCGCTCTCCGTATGGAACCTCCAGTTCAACTTAAATAATAAAGCAATGTTCCTGCCTTTAGCCGATTGCAGACCTAACCCTCTTTCTGCTTTAGGCCCCGTTATCTTATCCCAACCAACCCAATGAACTTTTTTGGCCTATTTAGAAGTTCCCCAAAGTAAGTTTCTATTGATTCGGTCAATGCCATCTAGGATTTTACTTGGTAAATGAGCACATTGCATCACATAATTTGGTATGGTAGACGAAGAAGCTTGAACCAAAACTGATCTTCCAGCAAGAGAGAGCATGTTTGCCTTCCAACCCGACAATTTCTGTTTAACCCTCTCAAGAACAAAGTTAAAATCCTGACTAGACAATCCTTAACTTTTGATAGGAAATCCAAGGTATCGCCCCAAATTGGGAGTAGACTGCATACCAAGAATGTCACTAAAAGATTCTCTCGTATCCCTATCAACATTGGGCGAAAAGAAAACTCTCGATTTTGCTTCACTCATCGTTTGCCCTGAGATTTCACAAAATTGATCTAGCACATCCCGGATAGTGGAGCAATTAATCAGGTCTGCTTTAGCAAACAGCACAATATCATCAACAAAGAACAAGTGTGAAAAGGCCGAACCTCCTCTTGATGCCTTTACTGGAGTCCAACACATTTTTCAGCAATAAGATGCCCAAGATAGTCCATGCAGAGGATAAAAAGGTAAGGAGAGAGGGGGTCTCCTTGCCTAATACCCCTAGATGGTCTAAACTCCTCAAGGCAGCCCCCATTAAAAAGGATTAAAGTACTAACTGAAGTGACACAGCTCATAATGATGTCGATAAGTCTACTCGGAATGTTAGCTCGATGCAGCGTATCTCTGATAAAACTCCACTCCAATTTATCGTAGGCTTTCTCGAGATCTATTTTGATTGCCATGTTCCCTACACTCCCCCTTTTCCTACTAATAGTGTGAATCAACTCCTGTACAATTATAACATTATCAGTTCTTTTTCTTCCCGGCACAAAAGCTGACTGAAATGGGAAAACAATCCCACTCAGGAAAGGTCTTAATCTGGCCACAATTGTCTTAGAAATCATTTTGTAGGCCGTGTTACAAAGGCTGATAGGCCTAAAATTTCCCATAGTCTCAGGCCCTTGAATCTTTGGAATGAGGGCTATGTTGGTCTTATTTAAATAGCTAGGCATTTTCCTATCCTCAAACACCTTCTTAATTTCTGCATTCACTGAGTCTCCCACCACTAACCAATACCCGAAGCTTTGTAAGCTTTCAACGACCAAAGAGCTGCTTTAATCTCCTCATCTGTCACTTCACCATCCAAACTTATTTTCTCCTCCTCAAACAGCCCGAGTTGCCACCTAGTTTGACTCGAGACATCCCAAGAGACCTGGCTTTGTGATGTGGTGTAGAGCTCCATAAAGCTTTTCTTGATGTATTCCATAACCTCTCTTTCATCTAACAACCAATCACCGACACTATTCTTAATCGCTTGAATCTTGTTTCTTTTCCTTCTCACTATGGCTGACATATGGTAAAACAAAGTATTACGATCACCAAATACCATCCAATTTAATCTAGCCTTTAAAGCCCATAGCTCTTCTTCTTGAGCAAGCACTAACTCTAGCTTCGAATGAAGCTTCTTTTCCAACTCAATGAGAGAAGCCGAGGGACGCACAGCAATGGAACGCTGAATCCCATTCAACCTAGCCATCAGCTTCTTCTTTTTACCAAAAATATTCCCAAAATGAGTCTTGTTCCAATGGTCCGTATTAATTTAATATCCTCTAGAAGAGAGGTTAAGTTACTCCAGGAATTTGAAACCACTGAAGGGAAAAAGGAGTCAGATGCCCAGAAGTTCTGAAACTTAAATGGCCTCTCTAAAACCAACAAAGGCTTAGGCTTAGACTCTATCAAAACCAGACAATGATCAGAAAAACAGCGGGTAAGGTGCATGACCCTAGCTTTAGGGAACAGATTGTACCACCCCGGGTTAACAAAGAAACGATTAATCCTCTCCTGTATCAGATCACTCACACCTCTGCGATTCAACCAAGTAAATCTTGGCCCTAAAAATCCCAAATCAATCATATTGCACCTGTCTAAGCACTCCTTAAAAATCAAAGACCTGTTAACACTGATACTCCTCCCACCAAACTTATCATTATCACAAAGAGGTTCGTTAAAATCCCTAGCAATAACCCAAGGAAGATTATGAGAATCCGCTACACTACAAAGATTATTCCATAAGATAGCCCTTTTAGCTAGCCTAGGACTAGCATAAACAGCAGAAAAAATCCAAGAAAATTCAGAATTACGGACCTTGATAGAAACATGAATCTCTTGCTCTGTGCTAGCAAGCTGAAACACCTCCACCTTCTTCGAATTCCACAACACCCACAAAACTCTGGCACGCCCAATGGTGTTTGTGTGAATTGCACCATCATACAGAAGTCTATCCGTAATTTCTTTGGCCCTATCACCCCTTAGACGAGTCTCCATTATTACCAATAAAGCTGGTTCATGAACTTGTGTCAGTTCTTGGACATGATTCTGAAAGTTGGGCTTCAGAATGCCCCTACTATTCCACACAATAAAATTCATGATGGGTGGCTGGATAAGGGACAAACACACATCAATCTAAGGTTGGATGCTCACATCCTTCCTCAAACTCCATCCCATCTGCCTGAGCAACACATTCAGCCACCCCTTCCCGACCAAAAAACTCCGAAACACGCCTAACATTCCCACGATCAGATTGAGGGATCTGAAGCTCGGCTCGACCTCCAGCACAACTGTGAACCCCTTGTTGCTCCACCGGGTGCTCGAAGCCGGCATTATCACCGCATATTGCCTCTCCGATAACCTGCCCATCAAACCCACTCATGGCTCAGCCATCTCTACTAATAGGCTCACCACCACGATCTCTACTTAATTGCTCACCCATCTCGTTCTCTAATGAAGTTGAGAATTGGAAATTTGGGTCAATGTTTGGCTTAGCAATATTTGTTAAAGAGAAAATAGGGTATAAAGAACCTCTGGGAGAAAAGGCCGTAGCTTCTCTATTGGAGAAGACCCTTATTCAAGTAATACCCTTTTTGCCCTTTACAGACTCGTTGGCCTTAGTCTTCAGCATATCTCCCTTACTAACATTACCACCAGCTTGGCCCACCCTTCCTGGCCCATTTGTCCTTTTCCCAATCACCACCGGGTCTGCCTTACACTTCCCTTCTCTCTTTAGGCCCAGCCCATCCTCCTTAGCCTTATTATTAGGCCCAGAAAAGTCATTAGCCCGATTCTGAGAATTCACCCATTCTTGCTTAAGAGCCTTGCTGGCAGAAGTACTTCCAGTACTTGGACCTTTTCTCCCACTCTTTTTCCTAGTGACCACTACCCATGGTCCGTAACTCTCCTCATCCATCGTACCAATACTACCAACCTGTACCGTGTCACCTTCTCCTTGCGTATGTGTGGGGACCACTCCTTCATGCGCCATGCATGTTGTCCTCTCTGCGTTACCTGCGCACCCGTATCGGCCCTCTCCATGTAACTCTGCGCATCCGTATCGGCCTTCTCCTTAGGCGAGGTGGCTCTGAGTAAATACACACAGTCGTCTTTCCGATGCCCAATCCGACCACACGAGAAGCACAACTTATGAATGCCTTCATAACTGATTGGCTGATATAGACAGCTAATGTTCACCGATGTGACTAACGGTTTCTCAACATCCACCTAAATACATAGCCTTGCGTATCTTCCCCTTGCTTCTGTCGCCATATGAGTATCGATCCTCAAAACATTTCCCACAGCTTTACCAATCTGTTAATCTAATCCAAACTGCAACCGATGAGATATTGGTTGTTGAAGGTTTAAAGTTAGGCTCCCATGGTCTAATGGAGAGAAAATGTTCTCCAATAAACCATGGACCCTTCTCCAACACCTCTGAGAAATCTTCCTTCAGCCTAAACCGGACAAGATAGAACTCCTTCCCCAAATCAATAATATCCATCCTCCCCGACGGTCTCCACATAGAAATAAGCCTAGCTTGCAAGAAATGAAACTCCACTGACTTGCCATAAACTTTCACAATCAAAGAGTTCACCCAGGGAGCTCTAATCCGTTGTTTCACCTCTTTGGATAGCGTCATCGCTGCAATATCATTTCGCAGTTCAGCCACCTCTTCGTCTGAGTCCTCATTAGATTCCATATTCCCGTTCAACTCAAAAGCCTGATTATAGGCTCCTGGAATTTCACCCATAAGTTTATCCTTGAAAAACAAACTATTCCTTTCGTATCTGTCCTGTCTAATAGCTTCCGCTTCCCTGCTAAAATTATAATATGCGTGGTTCACGTCCTTGACTTTCTTATTACTCCGGGCTAGCTCAACTTCTTCTTCACTAGAGAGGAAACGGTCCTTAGGAATGCTCATGCTCATGCTCACACTGTTGTTGTGGCCAACTTCTTACTAGTTCTCATCTAAGCACACTAATAACATCCATTTTTTTATTTACCAATAATCATTCACCATATCAACAGTTTTTAAAAGTTTTTGTAAAAAATTTGTATCTCTACTATTCTCTTTTTTATAACTTCATAAGATTGATGAGAATTATAACCCATTTAATCATATAAATATCTTGATTATTATTGTTATGGTTGTTGATGCCCCTTTTTTTGCAAATCCATATCCAAAAGCTCATGAGGAAGAAAGCCCAATGAAAAGCAAGGCCCAAAGGTCCACCAAGAAAACCGAAGAGCAAGAAAGGTCCAAAGAAATAAGTGAAAGTGAAAGCAATCTACAGCAAAACACAAATCTGTCGTAGAATACAAATCTGCCGCATAATACAGATCTGCCGCATAATACAGATCTGCGGCATAATATAGTTCCCTGGCAGAATAGCTTCGACAGACAAAGACAAATTGGGCCCAAGACCCTTTTGATCCAGTCAACACTATTTGGCCTACAAAGGCCCAAATCCTTTTGTATAAAAGATAGGCGTGAGAACTAATATGAGAATCACGGTGAAAAGAAACAAGGAATGGCAGGAAGTGTCAACAGCAGGAAACGCGTGAAGGAAAGAAAAGCCAAACCAAAGGAAAATGACAAACGTAGCAGGAAACGCGTGAAGAAATAAGATAAAACACGTAGCAGAACGAAACAGAACTAATCTGCTACGGCAAGAACGGCGTGGCAGACAAACACAGAAGATAGCAGAGCAAACACAGAAGGGCCAGGGCACCACCAACCTGTACCCAGCCAATACAAGGGAGGTGGGCCCACGGTTAAGGGGATTCAGAGGGCGTGGTTTGATGGTGGGGGGAAAAGGGGGTCTATATTTGGTTTCCTGCCGTAACTTCTTTTCGGAAAGATATCTTGCTGGGATGGTATCTTACCCAAAAGAAGTAATAAATGGTTGGGACAATTTGATGCATGCCATAGAGCTAGGTAGTAAGGTAGAGGTATACAGCAGGAACAAACAAAAAGGAATTTTGTTGTGAAATGAGTAATGGTGCAGCAGACATGTACTGTACTGAGTAATGGCAGGGGCAACCAATGGATGAGTAGGTACTCTTAAAAGGATGCCCACAACAAACCAAAAACAACTGGTGAAGCCCTAAGGGTAAAAGGGAGAAATCTCATTGAATCAGTTGGCTATAAAAGGAAGGTAACCACGGCAGATTAAGGGGACCGAATGGAAGAGGAAAAAACAGGAGAAGAGGAAAAAAACAGGGGAAGGGAGAAAAACACTAAAAGAGAGAGACCCAATGGAGGGAAGCACTTAAGGGAGGAAAACCCATGGTAAGAGGATAGTAAGCATCCAGAGAGAGGTACCCAAAAAAAGGAAAGACCAAAAATGGGGAACAACACACGGCAGGAGAGTAGTAAGAAAGTAACGGTAAAGAAAAAAAAGTAGAAAAAGAAAGAAAGTGGTAAAACAAAGAGAG
This sequence comes from Quercus lobata, assembly GCF_001633185.2. NCBI lineage: Eukaryota > Viridiplantae > Streptophyta > Magnoliopsida > Fagales > Fagaceae > Quercus > Quercus lobata. The sequence goes on from NC_044909.1 coordinate 51,929,010, forward strand.
AAAATATGGCAGGAATAGGGGCATGCATCAATAGACCATCTTTTCCCTCCCTCTTAGCAAACTCACTCTTTGAAGTCTCCAAAAGTAATAGCTAGTAGCCATTTAGGCCTATTCTCCAAAATGCACAACTTTTGTGGCTGGAGCCTATGACAAGATTGTTCAAGTTGGGGTTTGGGTTCTTTCTTGGTTCACTTATCCTATGGGAAGATTCAGTACTTGATTTTGATTGCAAATATATTTTATTTATCTCATTATAAATTATATCTGCTATATTTAGTCATCCTGCCGTAACACGTTTTTATCACATCTACTGCATCAGTTATCCTGCTGTGGTATCTTTACTTTTTGTACTAGTTATTCTGCTGTAGCACCTTTTCTTTATATTTACCGTGTTAGCTATTATATTGCTAAACCTTTCCTGTGGAAGCTTTCTTCTTTATTTGTTATTATGTGTTTCACTGTTGACACAAACTAATCATTATCCTGCCATAAGTGTATATATATATATATATATATATACACATATATCTTGTTTCTCATGTTCTGCAAAAAATATATTTTATATATGTATATGTGAATACGTATAAGTATATATACTCATATATGTATGTATATATTTGAGAAAATGCTAACCCATTTAAACTAACATTTGTTTGATGGGTATTTTTTTTGGGTTTCAGATTTATTTATGTGCAGGAAGTAGAAAAGTATTCCTGCGGTAAAAACGAAGAGCAGTCATTCACATTGCAAAAGGCTTTACTGCACGGCAGAAGGCTTTAAAGTATGGCAGACAGCTTTAAAGCACAGCAGACAGCTTTATTGCACAGCAGAACGCTTTACGATAGAAAATTTTATTGCACAGCAGAAAGTTTTTTTGCATTATAGAAAAGTTAGTCCTGCGGCAGAAACTGGAGAAAAGTTCCTTTCGCGGTAGACATTGGAGAAAAGTTCATTTTGAGGCAGACACTGGGGAAAAGTTTATTTTGCGGCAAAAACTGGAGAAAAATTACTTCTGTGGCAGAAACAGAGGATAAGCACCACGTTTTGCCCGCCGTAAGCATGCTCCTAGCAGACGAGACATAGTTTGCGCATAAGCCGGACCAAATTGAGTTGTAGTTGGACCGGTCTCAACTCCCTTACTCAGAATACTCGAGCCCAATACCGCAGGAGGCAGCCCAGCCCACTTTAACCACAAAAAGGCCCACTACAATGGTGGGAGTTCTTAAAATCTTTTATATGTATATAGATTTAATTAGAATGCAAGCTACTAACTCTCAAATACCAAATTGAAATTCCTATATTTTTTGTTTATCAACTCAATTTAATCCAAATAAATAATATAATTATAAAAAAAATTATATTGTATATGTAAATTAATATTAAAATGCAGCACCACATTAAAAAGTCGGAAAGAGGTTCCAATAGGTCAAAGAGCATTGACAAACTACATTTTACCAACTACGAATATCAGATCTGAACTCTGAAGTACCTTTATGAGGAATGTCATGCACTAACAAATAGGAAAAGAAAATCACAAATAAGAAGGGGCAAAAAATTCAAAAAGTGTGCTCGATCAATAGCATGGAGTGGACGAATTGGGCTCCAATCTCCCATAATATCTGGCAACAATCATGTTTTTCCATGCCACGCGAAAACTTACTTTTGACAAATCCGACCACTCTCCAATGAGAACCTCACCTATCTATGGGTATGTCAAAATCACCATATTTAGATGAGAAAATTGAAACATACTCTCCCATAGTGTTGCATTTTGGGACGGAATCAGATTCAAACTTAGGGGGCGAAATTTTTTGTTCAAAGATTTAAAAAAAATAGAATATCAATACTAGAGGTTGACAAAGTTGTTTTATCAGTATTAATTTATTAATTATTATTTGTATTTTTTCTTTTGAAAAAAAATTAATAATAGGATTTTATAATCAAGAGTTTTGTAAGTCAATTGACACGTTTTAATATTTTCAAGGTCTAACTAATGTGTGGATGGAGTGATCAATATGTGGTGTAAGGACGCGATTCGCGGCGGACCGTAACAGTGTCGGGTTCGCACGTAAAAAGGCCCCTAACAATATCATTTGTAGAGCGTGGGTTTGGAAGGCTAGGCCTTGATCGACAGGCGGTGGGTTTTTCGTGGTGTTCTTACAAGTTTCGGTTTTCCTTCACCCCTGGAGTTTTTCTCCTGGAGGTGGGCTGGGAGGCTCTGGTTTTTGGCCATTTTTCCCAACCCCCTCTCTAGGTTACTTATCTTTCCTTTTATATCTGCCTGCGTTCATTGTCCTTTGTCCACGTATAGGGTCAACCTTTCCAAGACTGATACTTGTCCCATCAGCCCATACCCAAAGTCGTTGGGGGTGGTCGTAAAAGTCTAAGAATACGACTCTGTCAGGTTCAGAGCATTGAATGGCAGTGAGGGCAGCTTTCCCTGGATATTTTAGATCTTTCTCCCAAGTTTCAGTCCTATACCGCTTTTACCCCTCTTTCAGGGGGGACTTTGGGTTTGCCGAGGACTGAGCTGTCCTCGGCGGTATCCATAGGCTATTTTGTTGAGCTTAGGCCATAGCCCTCCTCGGTTTGGGCCTTCGGATTCTCCCCGGGTAGATGGGCCTGGCCCATAAATTATTGGGCCCCACAATAGCCCCTCAAAACTCGGCTGTCCAGCCTCTTGGTTGGAAAGGGGGGTTTTGGTGATGCCGAACCTCTTCCTACGGCCTAATCAATTTGGCCTATTAATAATGCTGGCGGTTCCTCATCTGTCCAAGAAATGCGCCGGTCTATGAGACAGTTTTTTAATTTTGCGCTTGATGCGCTCTTATCATTTGGGCATCCCAAAACGTGCTTTTAATGCCTACTATTTACGAGACTACTTTAATTCGGCGGTTTGTTTCGATGGGGTGGAGAAACGGAACCGGCATGTTGGTATTGGCAGATTCCTTTGGAGATCTGAACCTATTAAATGTCTCCCGCTCCACCCTCAGTATAAGAAGGAAATGAGGAGGTTATTGTTTTTGTAAAGAATTCCTTCTCATCCTTCTGAGATTTGAAATACTTGGCCTCCCCTAGGGTTCATTTTACCCACTGGTTCACAAACTAAATCGTGATACACTTTATCATAACAACAAGTGATGCAGGAGCCAAACCCCTCCCATAAACGCCATGTTCCAATAAAGCTCATTATGGCTCGATCGGGACAGGGATGGCGAAGACTCAAAATCAACCTCACCCTTCTTTCAGTCAAAATCCGAAGCAGGGACTTGTCACGTCAAATTTTCGGCGTGACTGAGTCGAGAACACCCATCATCAGTACCAACTGCTCTCCTATGAGCATACCTGGTATGGCTCTAGTGTGTTGGGAGTCAGGATCGAGGCAGGGACTAAGTGTCTCTACTTCTTCCTCTCTTCCTTCACTGGTGCTATCCTCCGTCTCCCTTTCTTAGTCTTCCCAGCACCAGTTCCATCCTGGTGCTTTCACTTCTCCCTCTTTTGCTCCTTTTTCTTTCTTTTCATCTCTTCTCTCTTCTTCTCCTCCTTCTTTACTCATGTCCTCCATCTTCTTCATTCATCTCCTCCTTCTTCTTCATTGATTTCTTCCTTACTATTTCCTTCTCCGCCATTTCTTCCCAATGAAGGTTCTTATCATAATATGAGCAGTATTGAGGCAAAGATTGGAGAGACTTTGAAGACGAGTTTAAAAGACGCCTGACAGTTTACTTATCTGTACTACGGATGTAATTGTCGCTTAGGCAGTTCACATTTTGTATAGGCTCGTTCGAGCCCCTCTTTGTACGTTGTAATAATTTTTCGTATTAATAAAAATCGTTGTTATTTTATTTCGCATGTTTTGTCTATATGCCTTTTTTTTAAAAATCTACAAACGCTGCTCGGCACAATAATATAGCATCTAAATCAATGACGACTAAGACCAAAATTCTTGATAATAAAAAGACGTCGCCATAACTTTAATAGAAATGCTTGGCACAATAAGGCCGATCAGTGAAGAGTAATACTTACCCCATGCTAGCCGAGGAGGAAAAACGAAGGCTTGATGTCATGTGAGGAATAACCATGTGAAGATATCTCACCCACCAAATGAACAGCCTTCTTATATGACTAAGTGCTGGGGCGTTCCACTACTTTCCTTACACCTTTATGGCCTTAACCTTTTATGGTGTTTAAGCCGTGGATGAAGTGTCCTGACATTTTTATCAAGTAACCCATCTTACGAGATTCAAACATTTTCTTATCCTAGTATTTGGTTTCCCCATTAGCTTGGGTCCGAGGACCATACAAGGCCTTGGTTCTGTCCAAAACTTGTAATTTTTATAACTTTTTGTACTTGGTTTCCCCATAGGCTTGAGTCCGAGGACCATACAAGGCCTTGGTTCTGTCCAAAACTTGTGATTTTTATAACTTTTTGTACTTGGTTTCCCTATAGGCTTGAGTCCGAGGACCATACAAGGCCTTGGTTCTGTCCAAAACTTGTGATTTTTATAACTTTTTGTACTTGGTTTCCCCATAGGCTTGAGTCCGAGGACCATACAAGGTCTTGGTTCTGTCCCTGGACCCATATGCTGAACGGGCCTGGGCCGCGAATTTACTGGGCCCACAAATTGAGAGGTATTTCCGTAGTCTTTGATCACGCGGTACTTCCTGGCGTCCCAGTGTTCGAGGTGCGCCTTCCCGAGACTCCTTTAACCTCAGGGTTGCAGATGACGTTAGAAATCGAGCCAGAGACGTTTTGTCTGTAGCGTTCCTTGGGACACTGCGCGAATTAAATGTCACCGGTTCACTTCTGGGTATAAATGGGATAGGGGATCACTTCACTTGCACATGAACTCTCCTGTTCCCTTCAGAACTATATTTCTTCCATATCCGCGATCTCTCTTTCTAGCGCCACTGCCTCAAAGCAAGATGTTTGAGGCTTGGATGGGGATGAAATGTCTCCGCACGCTTCAGAGGCACCGAATCCTCAAGGTGATATGGTATGGACAAGGATGGCACAGATTCAAGCCAGTCCTCCGTCTTGACAGGAGGAAGATGGTATTCCTCCCTCTTTTAGTCAAAATCCGAAGCAGGTTCTGGTCATGCCAGATTTTTGGTATGTCAGAAAAAGGAATTTCCGCCATCAGCGCCGTCTGCCCTGTAGCAGGCAAATTTTTGCGGGGGCTTCCCAACTTCCGGCTCCCTGCACCTTTTCTGTAGATGGTGTTAGCCTGAGGTCAGGTTCCCTGCACCTTTTCTATACCGGTGCAGGCCCCAAGTTGGGTTCTTTTGCTGCCTGAGTTATGGGCGTGCAGAAGCATGGAGGAGGAATAAGGTCTCGAGGCAGTAGCCAACCTCTCCTCTGTACTGCTTCCTCGGCTTTATCTCCACTCTCTTGTATTCTTCGTTACTTACATAGTTAGCTTCGATGTAGGCTTTGTTTCAGCTTTCCATTGTACACTGCACTGTTCCTTTGTCTTAATAAAGTATGTGTCTATTTCTCTATACATATCTTTCTTCTCCGTAACCACTACTTTATGCATGAATATTAAATATGAGCTTGCCCTTAATGATATTCTAGGCAGAGAAAGGCCTTAACACAGATTCCTACTAGTTTAGACTTACAAATATTATCAAACATAACAAGGTTAATCATCAATAAATTAAACTCTTGGAACTAACCGGGATAACGGCTGAGTGCTGCGCGATGCATGCTAGAGCGATGTCCGAGTACGACAAACTCTAAGTAATTCGTCCGAGAGGGTAGCCGAGTAGCGAGGGGCTTTGGTTGTGCTTATGGATAATATGTTACGCCGTATCGCATCAACCCCTTTGATATTGGGGGATCAGAGGGTAGATCGAGGAATCCGCGCAATCAAGGTATTAACCCATCTGTTAACGCGGAGCTTTCTTTTCGGATGGATTTTGAGGTTTATGTGCCATAGTTTTTTTTTTTTTTTAAATAGTTGGTTCCTCATCCAGGTGGTTGGTTTCCCCATAGGCTTGAGTCCGAGGACTATGCAATGCCTTGGTTCTGTCCAAAACCTAGTTTTCCTCATTCAGGTAGTTGGTTTCCACAGAGGCTTGAGTCCGAGGACTATGCAATGCCCTGGTTCTGTCCAAAACCTAGTTTTCCTCATCCAGGTAGTTGATTTCCCCAGAGGCCTGAGTCCGAGGACTATGCAATGCCCTGGTTCTGTCCAAAACCTAGTTTTCCTCATCCAGGCAGTTGGTTTCCCCAGAGGCTTGAGTCTACAGACTATGCAATGCCTTGGTTCTGTCCAAAACCTAGTTTTCCTCATCCAGGTAGTTGGTTTCCCCAGAGGCTTGAGTCCATGGACTATGCAATGCCTTGGTTCTGTCCAAAACCTAGTTTTCCACATCCAGGTAGTTGGTTTGGCTTGAGTCCCCTATGAAAACCTAGCAGGTAGTTGGTTTCCCCAGAGGCTTGAGTCCACGGACTATGCAATGCCTTGGTTCTGTCCAAAACCTAGTTTTCCTCATCCAGGTAGTTGGTTTCCCCAGAGGCTTGAGTCCATGGACTATGCAATGCCTTGGTTCTGTCCAAAACCTAGTTTTGCACATCCAGGTAGTTGGTTTCCCCAGAGGCTTGAGTCCACGGACTATGCAATGCCTTGGTTCTGTCCAAAACCTAGTTTTCCACATCCAGGTAGTTGGTTTCCCCAGAGGCTTGAGTCCATGGACTATGCAATGCCTTGGTTCTGTCCAAAACCTAGTTTTCCTCATCCAGGTAGTTGGTTTCCCCAGAGGCCTGAGTCCGAGGACTATGCAATGCCCTGGTTCTGTCCAAAACCTAGTTTTCCTCATCCAGGTAGTTGGTTTCCCCAGAGGCTTGAGTCCATGGACTATGCAATGCCTTGGTTCTGTCCAAAACCTAGTTTTCCTCATCCAGGTAATTGGTTTCCCCAGAGGCTTGAGTCCATGGACTATGCAATGCCTTGATTCTGTCCAAAACCTAGTTTTCCACATCCAGGTAGTTGGTTTCCCCAGAGGCTTGAGTCCATGGACTATGCAATGCCTTGGTTCTGTCCAAAACCTAGTTTTTCTCATCTAGGTAGTTGGTTTCCCCAGAGGCTTGAGTCCATGGACTATGCAATGCCTTGGTTCTGTCCAAAACCTAGTTTTCTCTTTGTGTGGGATCTTGGCTTTAGGGGAGTTAGCTCCTCAGCCAAGCCCCTAGAGTTTATCCATATAGTTAACGCTACCAAATGCCTAGTTTGCTCTTTACGGGGGACCTTGGCTTTAAGGGAGTTAGCTCCTCAACCAAGCCCCTAGTCAAGAAATGTAGTCCCTAACAGAACTTTATACTAGAACTCTATAACCAACGGTTAGAAATAACGAAGAAACTCTATCGACCCACTTCCTATACCAACACACAAGCCTTCCCATAGACGGCGCCAATTGTAAGGACGCGATTCGCGGCGAACCGTAACAGTGTCGGGTTCGCACGTAAAAAGGCCCCTAACAATATCATTTGTAGAGCGTGGGTTTGGAAGGTTAGGCCTTGATCGACAGGCGGTGGGTTTTTCGTGGTGTTCGTACAAGTTTCGGTTTTCCTTCACCCCTGGAGTCTTTCTCCTGGAGGCGGGCTGGGAGGCTCTGGTTTTTGGCCATTTTTCCCAACCCCCTCTCTAGGTTACTTATCTTTCCTTTTATATCTGCCTGCGTTCATTGTCCTTTGTCCACGTATAGGGTCAACCTTTCCAAGACTGATACTTGTCCCATCAGCCCATACCCAAAGTCGTTGGGGGTGGTCGTAAAAGTCTAAGAATACGGCTCTGTCAGGTTCAGAGCATTGAATGGCAGTGAGGGCAGCTTTCCCTGGATATTTTAGATCTTTCTCCCAAGTTTCAGTCCTATACCGCTTTTACCCCTCTTTCAGGGGGGACTTTGGGTTTACCGAGGACTGAGCTGTCCTCGGCGGTATCCATAAGTTATTTTGTCGAGCTTAGGCCATAGCCCTCCTCGGCTTGGGCCTTCGGATTCTCCCCGGGTAGATGGGCCTGGCCCATAAATTATTGGGCCCCACATGTGGCATAGGAGTTATCTCTATGGCTATGAGGATGGAGTTATTTGAGAGGAGCATAGTTGTAATTGGATTAATGTTATTGGGTTTTAGATGAGAAAATTGAAACATACTCTCCCATAGTGTTGCATTTTGGGACGGAATCAGATTCAAACTTATGGGGCGAAATTTTTTGTTCAAAGATTTTAAAAAAATAGAATATCCATACTAGAGGTTGACAAAGTTGTTTTATCAGTATTAATTTATTAATTATTATTTGTATTTTTTCTTTTGAAAAAAATTAATAATAGGATTTTATAATCAAGAGTTTTGTAAGTCAATTGACACGTTTTAATATTTTCAAGGTCTAACTAATGTGTGGATGGAGTGATCAATATGTGGCATAGGAGTTATCTCTATGGCTATAAGGATGGAGTTATTTGAGAGGAGCATAGTTGTAATTGGATAAATGTTATTGGGTTTTAGTGATTTTTTTTGCTAGGATTTGTAATTGATTTGTTGTTATTGTTTTTGTTTAGACTGGATTTATGATTTGTCCTAAGATTTTTCTTATTATCCGAATATGTGCATTTTTCTTTTTATAGATTTTTCTTGTTCTCTATTTGTTGGATTTCTTGGGTCAATTTGTAAATTTTGTTGGGGAAGGGGGGGGGGGGAGGTGGCAAGTATATAAATTTAAGAGCCAGAATTAAAATTCTTTTTATTAATATATGTGCTAGAATTTTTTTTTTAAAGGTTGGGGGGTGGGGGGATGGCCCCCCTTAGCCTTCACTAAGCTAAGATCATATAAAATGGTATAACTTGTACTACAATTGTCCATGTGGTATATTATGAATGGTGAAAAAAAGGTAGTGAGTCTATGAAAATGATATGCAGGGAGAGGTTTGGGTCCAGTGTCTAGTGGCATTGGACCTGTTGGGATTGTGACACGTGTCCATTTTTGGACATGTGTTACCATCCGACCTAATTTATTGCATTGAAAATACTCGACCTAAATTGAACCCCGCAGTCTACATATAAGATAATTGTGACCAAAATTATAACAGTTTATATGGTTCTAAAACTATTATGCTCCGTTTGAAATTGTAGAAACTTCCTATTTTGTTTTTGTTTTGGTCCAATTAGGCAATTCCCAATTGGTCAATATTTGCCGACTTAGAAATAGACCCTTTTAAAGTCACGAATGGCATTACAAATTTGCAATTTGCAACTGAAAAAATCATTGGTTTACAATTCTTTTAAGTAGCTAGATCCTTTTCATTCTTGCACATCCCACTCACCGTGTAGAAAGGACTTCCTAAAATGAACGACTGCGGAGCCTATGGGCAAAGTCTAACCTATCCTCCTGTTAATATTGACTTGATCAATGCGAACCTATCAATACATACATCAATCGCTTTCTGTCTTCGTTAGTAATTAAGCAATGAGGCCAATATTTTAATTAGTATTAACACCTCCATAATACCAAGGGAGAGGGTCCGATAGCAGTATAGCACTTGAATTTTCAAATACGGCCTTTGTTTATGTCGATTATTAGTTTATTACTCTTCCTCTTCTTCTTGGAAACAACTTGTACCAAAATAGAAAAAAAAAAAAAAATCTGTGATGATTTTCTTATGGTAGGACATCACTGTATATTAAATACCATTTTCCAAGTTGCAACTGGGTAAGTGTAGAGGTAAAACAGAGGTGTATGCGATATATTAAGTTTTATAATTAAATTTAAATGTAGTTCAATTGACAAATAAAGATAAATATAAGCATTTATTTTTTTCTGGCCCCAATACAATACGAACATATATTCAAAACTGAATAGGTATTCACGAATCTAATACAATTGACAAATAAAGATAAATATAAGTTTTTTTTGGGGTCTTAATACAAAATGAACACGTATTCATAACTGACAATGAAGCACTGACTCTTTAGTTAGTGCTTCAATTGCATGGTCTACATAGCTTATTATTACCTAGGGCATATCTTTGGTTGCTAAAAGATATACATGATCCAAAAGGACCTTATCTTTTTACAATTACGAAACAAAAGCAGTCACGCTCTTATTCTCAATTGGTCAGTGGAGTTTGAAACAAGAAGAAAGAGAGGAACTAGGAAGTGGATAGCCCTAGACTTTGAGCTAAAATTCCTAATGCAAATCCCGAAGTAATAGGCTCAAAAATATTGAGAAAACAAGTGTTCTCCTATACGAGACAACACTTGTTTTCTTTCCTTCTTTTCAGGGGCGGAGCTACTTGTATGAATGGGGCCATGATTTTAAAAATACTTTAATATATATAATTATTTAACATTTTAATTATTAGCCTACAAAAATAGACTTGGTCTTCCCAAATATTTGAGCTAGTCTAATGATGTTCTTAAAAAAATATTCCAATTGATCTAGTAATTATAGAGAATATTTTTTTTTTCCCTCACATTTATTTTTTATTGTAAAATGTGTTTTTGTGTCTATTAAAGTCTTGGATATTTCATATCTTTGAATACTTCATTAGTTCAATTGAAATTTTTTTACTCACTTTGGTAAACAATTTGGTAATTTATATTAAAAATGAAAATTTTAAGGATTTACTATGAAAGATACTAAATTATATGTGTGTATGGATATATGTGTTTATGCGTGTTTATGAAAATTTGTATAAATTAATAAATTAGTATCATAAGTTGGTCCTCCAAACAAAAATTTCTGGCTACGCCTGCTTATTTTTCAACCCTTTTTTTTCTTTTGGAATGGATTAAGTTTATGGTTTAATCAAGTTCACATTGAAAACCCACTTTTAAGAATTAGCAACTAGGAGTCTAGGAGAGGTTTTCCTTCATCTCGATTCTCTAGCCAAACGTGAGACATGTTTTTATGGTTTAACCAAGTTCACATTATAAACCACTTTAACTCAAAATAGAGACACGTGGCAGCTAAAAAATTTAATGATTCGTATGAATCATATGGGTTTGTTTAGTTAGATATTCTCCAAAAAAAAAAAAATAAAAAAAAAAATAAAACGAAAAACTCTATTTCACAATAACAATTCCTCGTAACTTTTTTAACGTTTATTTTAAGTTTTAAATACCAATTTACAACAGCTTATCTAAATACACTTAGTGTATGTTTGGTACACTTAATAATTCTTGAAATGTAATAGTTATTCATGTATAATATCAATTCAGTTATTTGGTTGCATCTTTATTATATGGATTAGTTATTACATTAGAATAACTATTTTTTAAATTGAAGAGTAGCTATTCCTCTTTAAAATGAATATAATAGCTATTCCTTAATGTATATAATACGCTTTAAAATTAATATATTTCAAAAAATATAAAATTTCCTTATACATCATCTTTTACAATCAAACTTATGAATAATAATAGTTATTTTATTACAATGTCTTTTATTTTCAGTAATAAAAATTATTATTCCTAATGTAATCTATATTCGGTGTACCGATCGTATTCTTAATGTCTCACTGCTTCTTAAAAATCAAAAAGATTTAGAAGTTTTTGGGATCTTATGTGTTTTTTATCTTCTTTTGTTACCGTTCCAAACCCATATAATGGTTGCCACCTGCTTGTGAATATGTGTGACCACGTGTCATTTAAATCCAACGAATGGACACCTATGTACACTCATGTCATACTGAGAAGGATGTTTGTGATTGAGAATAGTTGTAGCCAGAAAGCATTAAATACTCAAATTGCACGCAACAACATTAACTTAATAAATAAATAAAAACTACTAGTTATGTAAAAGAATTTGAGGACAGTTCTAGAGTATCAAATATGAGAATTAGCTCATTAAAGCATTTTTTTTTAATTATGGTTTATATGAACAAAAGGACATATGGGTTAAAATAGGGGGAAAATTTAATGTCTTATATAGAACACTGTCATCACATTTTGGATGCCAATCGATACGTGTGTTTGATTTATCTCTTTTTTTTTTTTTTTTGGAGCTTATCTCATTTGCTTGAATAGCTTTTACTCAAAAGCGCATCTTAAACAATTTAAGGAAATTTTTTTTAAACAATATACAATTTTTTTTTTTTTTGAGCAAATACAAATAAGTATAATTAAAGTACATATATAGAGCCAAGTTTATCATGACAAGTGATAACATTTTTATACATCTATGCAAAAAGCATGTAAACCCAACACGTAGTTCTAGAAAACTCCTAGCTCACCTAAAAAAAAAAAAAAACACTCCTAGCCAACCTTTTCCTAGAAATCGTATACCAAAAAAAAACCCAAAATACCTATTTTATGTTGACAATTTAGCATCTAAACATAGGAAATGTAAACCGACATCATTATATTTTTCCCTGAGGAAAATAAAAGTTACAGAGATTTAACAACCACCAGACTCCATAAATGAAAATAAAATAAAGAAAAAACATAGAAAAAAAATGTGAAATTGTTTTATTTTTTCATTTTTTGGTTGGTTATTGGCAGAAATTTCAATAGAAAAATAAAGAAAATGAAAAATCTATATCATGAAAAATATTTTGATGAACACATTGAAAAATGGTTACATCTTTTCTTTGACAAACTGAAAATTAGAAAATAATAATAATAATATTGCACTGGGACCCAAAAAAAAAAGATGTATTTCTTATTCTAATTAATATTACATCTAGTCCAATTTTTTTTTTTTTTTTTGATGAATCATCAAATTAAAAAAAAAAAAAATACCACTGCTATTTGTTCAAATGAATAAGTTTTGGGATAATATTTTTCTAACATATTTATTGAGATTGATGTTGATTGCATTTTATCATTAAACGAAAATACTATGATCAAACTCTAGGTTTCCTGTTTCATGAGAAAAGACTAACGAACAAGTCGTGAAATTATGTGTGAAAATAGATATGTGGCCGAAATCTATGTGTGAAAATAGATATGTGGCCGAAATCGCAGAATCATAACGGAAGACTTTAATGTGTCACTAGCAACCAAAATATTAACAAGTAAATTAAAATTATATTAATTTTTTTTTTTTAACAATAATGATTATTTAATTATTATATTCTATCTCTTTCTATCTACTTTCTGTTTGTTTGGTTTTTTATGTGTGGAGCCCACAGCTGCCCATATGCATTGCTGGCCTTAAGCCATCGCTTTGTTCGTTTTCTTTTATAGGCCTTTGTCTGCTGAGAAAAGAGGAGAGAGAGAAAGAGAGTTTCAGTTTGTTCAATCACACTGATTGAGAGCTCCGTATATATTCAATTATCTCTTTCTTTCTTCGTCCTATTCCTCCTCTAGCATCTACAACAAGACCAAAAAAGAGTGAAAAGTTTTCATTTTTATTCAATATTCAGGAAAAAAGAGAGTGACCCATATAAGAAAAAACCCTATTGGCCACAGTTTTTGAATTGATTTTGATGGATCTATGGATCTAACGCTTTTATACCCACTTGTATTGGTCTGTTTCTTTTAGATCCCCATCATTTTCATTTGGTGGTATTCAATAGCTGACATCAACTGATCTAGGAGCCTGATTACACTGTGAGTTCTCTTTTCCTGTGTATGTTTGGTTTTATTACAACTTAGCAATTAATGTGTTTGGTTTTTTTTTTTTTCCATTTAAATTTGTGTTTTTGGGAAGTTAAAGTTACTGAATTTATGGTATGTGGGCAAAAATTTGTATGATTGGAGTGTGGAATGTGAAGGTAGATTTAACCGTTACTCTTTGCCACAACTCCTATGTTATTTTATTCATTTAGAGGTAGTATTAGTAGGGTTGTGGTTTTCTTGAAGTTCTTAGTAGAAATGGAGATGGGTTTTGGATTTCAGGCCATATTGTGTTCACTTCAATGAGGTTTTTAAGCTGAGAATTTAGACTAAAAGTTTGTTTCTTTTGTTGTCTACATGATGTGGTTTTGATTGAGAGTAGAGGGTAGGGATGTTATTGTGCTAATCATGTTGTTTGTTTAGTTCATATGGAGGTTTTCTTGGCCTGCAGGGGAGGAGGTTGCTCTGGTTTTGGTTGTAGAGGGAGGGATTGCATCCATTTTGGATGTGGAGGAATTGGAGGCTGGCCCAGGTGAAATGAGGGATGTTATCAAGGTTGATAAACTTACTGAGGGCCTGCTGGGGGCCATCCTCGGACAGTTATGTCTACTCGGGTTCGGATGCAGCAGGCCGGCAAGATGGATTACTTTGGTACAAAGACACCGGGCAGCACATGAATGGTGAGTTCTCAATGGCAGTCGTCCAGGCCAACAATTTGCTTGAGGATCAGAGCCAGATTGAGTCAGGTCCCTTGAGTTCGCTAGAGTCTGGACCATATGGCACCTTCATTGGAATATATGATGGTCATGGTGGGCCAGAGACTTCACGTTACATTTATGATAATCTATTTCAGCATTTAAAGAGTAAGAAACCTATGCTCAGATGGATTTTTAGCATGAAAAGTTGAAAACGTTTGTTAATGCCAAAATTGACATTTACTCAGTTCCGTGTTAAAATTGAGAACCATGAAAGTTTACATGAGTTTCTTTCAGTAATTCAGGGCTTTTGTTTTGTTATACTTAAATCGTTGGGTTTGAGGTGGGAAATTAAGTCAATGGTTCTCATGATTGGGTTGAATTGTATTTTTGCAGGGTTCACCTCAGAGCAACAATCAATGTCAGTGGATGTGATACGGAAAGCATATCAAGCAACTGAGGAGGGATTTCTGTCTGTTGTTACCAAACAGTGGCCTATAAATCCCCAAATTGCAGCTGTTGGATCTTGCTGCCTGGTTGGTGTGATCTGTGGTGGTACTCTCTACATTGCCAACCTTGGTGATTCCCGTGCTGTGCTGGGGAGGCTTGTCAGGTCAACTGGGGAGGTTCTTGCCATCCAGTTGTCAGCAGAGCATAATGTGGGAATAGAATCTGTGCGACAGGAGATGTTCTCTTTGCACCCGGATGACTCACATGTTGTGGTTTTGAAGCATAATGTATGGCGTGTTAAAGGCTTGATACAGGTGAGTTAGTTGTGTGGGTGATGATGTCTTTCATTTGAACTAGCCCATGTAATAAATTTTTCTTCCCTTTCTAATTTCTTGTATCATTTTGATTTGTGGAATTGAGATGTTACAACATTAATGCTTTTGAAACCTTACTGACATTTAGTACTAAAACTAGCTACAAATTCCATGTCATATTATGGATCCTTTGATTTTTACCAATATTTATGCCAATATTAGTTCAGTTTGTGCATGCAGCACATGTCAGCTAAGTAATTAGAGTGATATATTATCCATGTAGGCCACATGTGATTCAGACTTTGTCATGTTGTTGAGTCCATGGTTTCTAGTCTCAGAGCCTGCATTCAGAGTAAGACTGTTAGAGTTGTTTGTGTAAATTTGTGTGCTAATAATTTCTGAAGGATGTTGTTTGAGGGACTATATTGCTTTAGACTTCATTTTGGTTCTGCATGGAGCCTCTCTTTTTCTTTGTAGGCAAGTTGTTTATAGTTCCTTTCCTATGTGCACATGTTTAACAAGAGGCTTCGCTGGAAACTCTTGGTTTTGTGGTGTTTTTCTTCTCTTTTCTGTTTTTCTTTCTCTTGACAACATATGAATTTCAGTAAAGAAAGTAATATTGACAAAGTATTTTGATGTGACTAAGGAAATCATGTTGGAAGACTAACTAGCTGGAGAATGATTTGAGGGATGAAATATGATTTTCCAACCTAAATACATTATTTAAGGTTGGCATTCAGCCGAAGTTAATTTGCATTGTCATGGAATGATTCATAGAGCACGTGCATGGCTTTGTGAGAAAAGGGTTTACATGTTACAAGCATCACTTATTAGCATTGTTTAAATCATGTATAATTCTATCATAAGGTTCAGCACATTCATCATGTTAGATTCTTTATAGAAAGCATATATTTGGACTATGGTATTTCTGTAAATAATAGGAATAGTGTGGAGATTACAACAAGTTTCTTTGTTATCTCTATAATGTAAGTATTCCATAGTTTGGAAGTAATGGCTCACAATAAAAATAATTAGGCTAAATTTCAAATTGTAGCCTCTAACTTTGACCTATTCTCAATTCAGTCCTTTAAGTTTAATTTTTTAATCCCTTTGTCATTTCGTCTAGTTTTGTCCAATCTGACCAATAATTTTGGTATTTTTCAATTTCCGAAACAGCACTGTTTTGATGGACCTAATGGTGTGGATTGGACAGAGTAACTATATTGGAAACAAATGGAAGTTAAAGGACTAAAACAAAAACAAAGAAAAAAGCAAAAAACACTTTAGAGGACTGAATCGCAAACACGTCGAAGTTAGAGGGTGTAATTTGTAAATCAGCCAAAACATAATATTGGTAAATTGCTTGCTGTTCCAAAAATTTGAGATTGGCAAGTCAGTTATCTGAGGTCCGAGTCACCTTTAATTTGGAACCTAAAGTTATTTTATACTTGAGAAACAATTCTTATGCCTAGTTGATCTAAGTGACAAAAGGAGGGAGAAGACTGTTAAGATCCTAATGTTCCACATTGGTTAAGTGTGTGTTTATAAGCTCTTGGACACCCTCCTTTTGCAAGCTGGTTTTCAAGGGTGAGTACTACCTATGAGTTTGTAACATTTGGTATCAAAGCCAACCATCACCCTGATTAATTGGGTGTAGCTCATTAAGTATGGGATCAAATGAGTTGCAACTTTGTGGTCGGGTCCCAGAAGGGGTGACTTAGAGGCTAGATTAAAATTACTGATAGTTGAGTGAAGTCACCAAAAAGAGAAAGAGCTACCAACAGATCAGTGTCGCTAGAGTGAGCCATCATGGACGTTGGCTACGGAGCGTGGTGGTATGTTATGATCCTAATGTCCTACTTTGATTAACCATGTGTTTATAAGCTCTTGGACACCTCCCCTTGCACGCCAGTTTTCAAGGATGAGTTCTACCTATGAGTTTGTAACAAAGACAAACGATGGTCACGTGCCTCTGGCAATTATTTTCCTTTGTAAGTGCCTTTGGCACTTATGCTGGCTTGTTTGATGAAAAAAGCCTTTGGTTGGATTGGTGTTTAAGATAGATCCTTCTAATATTGTTGATGAACCAATATGATAGGCCATTATGATCTTTGCTTTGAAGATGACTAGAAATCCTGGTTACAGATGGTCAACATTTAAAATTAAGAAACGCAAGGATGAAATATTTATCCGAAACGGGGGAATAAATGAAAGAGAAATGGCATTCATACAAGGATAAGACCCTAAAAATGTCTTTACATCGATGCCATTTATACTTTATAGTTTGTAATTGATTTTGACACAATCACACTAAAAGAAGTTATATAATAGTGCCCCTGTGATGAAGGACAGGGGATGGTGTTGGGCAGGGTCTTAGGTTCCACTGATTCCTGAAAAAGACAACCCTTGTACGTGTTATTGCCTTACTGATGATTCCTTACAATATCTCTATGACAATGGAAATTGGTTTCTTTTGAATTAGATGAATTTACCAAAATTAGTTGGGTATGTGGATTTGTATTCATGTACACATGCATGTATGTGTAAATTATGATGCAATTTTTGTGGCATGCTGAGCATTTTTATTTCTCTTGGTTTTAACAGTTGCTTATCTGTGGATATGTTTTGTGTTTCAGATATCTAGATCTATTGGTGATGTATATCTAAAAAAGGCTGAATTTAACAGGGAGCCTTTGTATACTAAGTTTCGCCTTCGTGGACCTTTTAAAATGCCAATTTTAAGCTCTGATCCATCAATTTCCGCGCATGAACTTCAACCCCATGATCAGTTTCTCATATTTGCTTCTGATGGGCTGTGGGAGCACCTTAGCAATCAGGAAGCAGTTGATATTGTTCAAAACCACCCACGCAATGTAAGATATTTATCACAGCAATGGCAGTTCTAATTTGTATTTGTATTTATTTGCATGAAATTTTAGAGTTACCAACAGTTGGCTTGACCTAGTAAATTTGGAATTGTTAGTTACTTGTGAAACTTTGTGGAGATCTTGGGGCTTTTCAGCCCATCCAATAAGTACACATGCTTTCACTTTGTGTTTACCATGATTGTTATGAGTATCATATGAGGGGCCTCAAGAAATGATAGAACTTGACATTACTTGTTCTGTTCATGCAGGGAATTGCCCGGAGGCTTGTGAAAGTTGCGTTACAGGAAGCAGCTAAGAAGAGGGAAATGAGATACACCGATCTGAAGAAAATTGACCGCGGTGTCCGCCGACATTTCCACGATGACATCACAGTCATAGTTGTTTTTCTTGATTCAAATCTTGTGAGCAGAGCAAGTTCAGTTAGAGGCCCTACTTTGTCTGTGAGAGGAGGTGGTGTTCACCTACCTGCGAAGTCTCTAGCCCCCTGTGCCACACCAGTGGAGCTTAATAGTTAATACTACTTGATTAAGCCGCCTCATTGTACTATTGTACGTGTTTTTAGATCCTTCTCAGAATTCCAGTGCCTTCAGCTTGTATATCCAAGAGAGATAAGAGAAGGTGTGGTCATTTTTATCTTGTACAATGTAGATTTAACCAAGAACGTGTATTTATTTAGTTTCTAAGGACTTGAGCAAGGAAAGAATCAGTGAAATAGAGCTTCAAAGGTGACACTGATGATTCTTTCTTCGAGACTGTGTTCTTACGTATTCATTTTCCTCCCCCTCTCTTTCTTTCATTTTAGAGTTTTGTGTTTTGTATATTATGTGAACTTCATCCCTTGAAATCAAAGTTTCGGATCCTGTTGCTTCACGGCTTTGCTTTACTTTTTGCACTTTCAGATTCTGCTTGTGTGTGCTTACTTGAAGAGATACATATTGGTCTGAACTGATTGGAAATTCTGCCTTAATTGGTTACCATGTATGTGTGTTTAATTACCAAAATGTCGTGAAAATTCAGTTTTGATAACTTGAAAACACCTCAAATGTGTTTTAGGTTTTCATAACTCATCACTAAAAAATCAGAGAATTGAATGATGGAAACAAAAGTTGAAAACACATCCAAATAAACTACTCAGTCATGGGATCCACCAATTTTGAGTTATAGGTGATCGAAAACTACAAATCCAAACAGCACCTTATACTTGCAGTTGGCAGGGAACTCTGGAAAAGATATGGATGAGCATCATTGGGTGCATTTTGCACATCAAAAGAAAAAATAAAGCTGGTACAAATATAGGTTCCAAAATGGGTCTTTGTTTCCTGTGTAATTTAGTTATAGATTGATGATGGAGATTAATTAAAAAGAAAAAGCTAATCCAAACTGGAATATTGCATACGTTATTTCATTGAACAGATTCAATCCCAAATCCACTCATTTTTCGGCCAATCAAATCCACTCATTTTTCGGCCAATCAAATCCACTCATTTTTCGGCCTGCTGAAAACCAAGTAGTTTAAAATTAAACAAACCTTTAGATTAGATTTTTATTTTCCCTAAAAGTTTATTTGTTAAAAGTTGACAAAAGTACAATGATACTAAAAAAATGAATTTTTTTTATTCACTTGAATATGTTTGGGAAGTAATGAAAGTTGTACTTTATAAGAGTTTTTAGTTTATTTTTGTTATTATTTATGAATTTTATTACACTTTTGGTACTATTTATGAGTCTTATTGCATTATTCAACTAACTTTTGAGTTTTTTTTTTTAAGGTACTTTTAGCAGTTTTCAATTTCAGCTAAATAAACTGTTTTCAAACGAACTCTTAAATAAATACAGTAAAACTTAAAAAAAAAAAAAAAAAAAAAAAAAAAAAAACAAAGCTGATCCAAACTAAACCATTGAAATCAACTGCTGGAGACATGCATGGTTTATGCCAGATGAGCTAACAATGAGTTAGAGCAAAATCTAACCAGTCATTAAGCTAAATGATAATAAAATATCATTTAGCAATTGGACTATACAACTTACGTGAGATTGAGATGAGAGATAAAAGCAAGAACAATTCTAGAGACATACCAAATCACACACACAATTTTAATTTTACAATTTGTTGATTTGTGCAATTGTGAGTAATTGATTTTTTTTGCGTACTAATAATTTGTGTAACCCACTATTTTTTGTGACTACTCACAATTGCACAAGTCAACAAATTATAAAATTGGGCATGCGATTGGGTGTCTTTAGATTGGTTTTAGAGAGTGCATTCACAAGAGAGAAATTAAACCTAGCAAGGAGACCAAAGCCAGACTTTGAGAGTCCAAACATCTATAGTTTTGTTGGTAGTAGTACTGTGAACATAACAATTAGGGAAAATAAAAGACCACAACTTTTTGTACCACAATTTTGGGACAACTCTATGGTGTGTGTGTTTTGAGTAAGAAACGGATGTGTTACAAAAGCTAAGAAAGTGAAACAAATGTGAGAATTAGTTGTCGTCGAATTATCCAGTACACAAAACCCTGAAACAGAAACTAGAAGAAAGGAAAATATGACAAAATCCGAATCTTGGGACCTTCCCTGGCCAGCAAGGGCATTGGTAATCCTATTCACCTCCCCAAAAACATGCTTAACCATATAATAGTGAATCCTCCATAATAGACATGCACTCATCCTCCAAAGGCAAAAGATAAGTATGAATGCTAACATAACAATTCAGAAAAGAGATTACGACTGAAAAATCAAGCTCATCAAAAGGCACAATTTTAATGTGATAGACTATGAATAATGAAAAAAAAAATTATAAATTTATACGAAAGTAATAGATAACAATTCATAATTTATCAAGTTAAAAAAAAAAAAAAACTCCAAATTCTGGAGGGAATTCACGTCAGGAGAAAGTGAAGGGAGCTTTGGGTAGTGCGGCTGCCTTTTTCCCGCTTCCCTGCGCATAGAAGTCTACCCCATTGGTCATGAGAAAGAGGGAGAGAGAGGAGAGGCTCCACTTCTTTAAAAATTGTCATTTCCCTTGTCACTTTTTAGGGGCACAATTCTCGATATCCTCCATTATTCTGATTTCTGACTTACCAAACTGTTCTTTGGCACCCTAATCTTGACTCTCATCATATAATTATTATTAACTTAAGGCTTGCATATTTCTTTTCCCATTATAGTCTGTAGAGCAAAGATTTGGCATAAATTTCTTAAAAGTTTTAATCATTCGTTGATAAATAATAATCTAGAATTTATTGCAAAATTTTAATATTTCTATGGTAGAATTACCAAGCCATAGGTGCAGTTTGGATAGCTGAAACGTGTTCAGCATTTTGCGTTTTCAGCCTCTCTTTTTTTTTCTTTTTTCTTTTTTTTTTTTTAACCAGCGTTTGTTGTCCCATAAACAGCGTAATTAGGCAAATAAACAGTACCTGGTTAATGAACAGTAACTTTCTTATTATTATTTTTTATTATTTTCAATTTTTAACAAAATAAGTTGTATCCAAACAGATTCATAGTCTGTTAAGTACTCAGAATTCAGAATATTTATAGTGTTGGTTTCATGATATTTTAATGATTAAAATAAGGCATTCATAGTTTCATGCTATAAGAATTATGTAAGTGTCACTTGTCTCCAACACATTGACTATTATGCGATGGAAAAAAAATTAGTAGTCTTCTATAGGCTATGTCAATACTGGTTCAGCAGGTGGTAAGAATTTATCAATGCTGTTGCAGTTAAAATTATTTACTTATCCTTATTTCTTTTCTTTTCTTTTTAATTTTTTTTTTTTAATTTTTCACATTACAGCTTACAAGCAAAGCCAAGCAATATGACAGGACGACTAAAGACCCAAAAAGAAAAACAAGGGTCCTCTTAGCAAGTTTTTTATTTATTTTTATTTTATTTTGCTGTGTAGTCTTGACTTTAGCCGTTAATAGACAATTGAGGGTCCAAATCTTTGTCCATATGTCTAGACTTAGCTAGGGTACTCCACAAGAAGACGAGTAATTCTGCAGAGAGATACAAAAATTTTCTCAACATTTTTCTCTAGTAAGTTAGTGCAAGTCTCTGCAGGTTTACATTTTTAAAAGGAACAGTGTCAAATCCACACCCATTTTTATGATAAGTTATGGTTAAAATATATTACTTTCACATCTTGCAGTAACATGAATTTTATTTTGTATTAATTACAATAATATATTATTTTTTAAATCATGAGAAAAATATATATAAAAATTTATCATATGGCCAGACTATAGTACTTAAAAGGTGAAAATGTACTTTTGGTCCCTAGATTTTGGACCTATTTACAATTTGGTCCCTAAATTGATTTAGGTACTAGATTAGTTCCTGATTTTCAAAAATCGTTTTTAAAATAGTCCCTACCGTCAACCCAGTGACAGAAAATGCTGAGGTGGCAAACGGAATACACTGTTTGCTGATGCGGCTAATAAAATAAAATAAAAAATATTTAAATGCCATGTCAGCATTTTCTGAATTAAAAAAGCCATGTCAGTTTAATTAAAAAAATAAAAATAATTTATATTTTTCAATTTCAATTTAATTCAAACTAAATTAAAAAAAAAACTTTTAAATCTAATTTTATTATTATTATTATTATTATTTTCATTATTTTTTAGGTTAGGAGGTAAGATCACAAGAACTTGTTCTTCATGTTCTTCCTGAACTCAAGAACAATCAAACCCAGAACAATGCAAAATTTCATACAAAATCCCTATCCTCCATCGAAACCTCCAGAACATAAAAAAATCATCAAACCCAAACCTACATGAGAAAACCAACCCAGAAAAATCATCAAACCTCCAACCCAGAACATGAACTTCATTCTTCATGTTTTTCTCCAAATCAAGACAAACCCAATTAACTAACCCACTCAAAATCAATCTCAGCACAAAAAATCCATACCTACAAACTGAAATCACCACCAACAACCAAAACAACCACCACAATCACCCACACCACCAACCACAACAACCACAAATCACCACCAAAAAAAAAAAAAACCAAATAATGAAAGCAAAACAGATCCAACACTCGCAGTGGCCCATGGTGAGCAAAACCACGGCCACCCACGAGCACCAACGGCCCCACGCCAGCCCACGGCGATCTGAATCCCACTTGTGCCGATCTGAACCCACCCACGGCGAGCCACGACCACCGAAACGCCACTACTCAACTAGAAATCACTGATTTAGAGAGAGGGAGACCAACCTAGAGGCGCTTGAGCCAGCGGCTGCGTCGTCGTTGTCGAAGGAAGAGGAGGAGGAGGAGGCAGCGAAGCCACCACTGGCCTCACCAAAACCTACGGAGGCTGGCTCTGAGCCGCAACCGCCACTGTAACCGTCATAGTCTGAGTCTGCGGGTGTTCCGGCAAAACCACAGTAGCGGAGGCGCTGGAGTCAAAAGCCGTGAAATCAAGTTGCCTCGCGAGCTTCTTAGCTGTCGGAGCCTCTGTCGTAGACGAGCAGGCTATCGGTCCGTCCGATTGAGCTTTCTTCGGAGGGAAATCGCTTCCCTCACCTTCCCCCATGAAATTCAACAAAACTCAATTCCAAAAAATATTATTATTATATATTTAAACTCAAATAAATAATCACTGAAATTCCTCAAATTGACACAGTTTCAGATCCGAAACCGAATCGGAAAGCCATTGAAACATAGAGAGTGTGAAGATTTTTTTTAAGCTGATGAGGTTAACCAAAAAAAAAAACAAAAAGAATTAAAACAATTATGAATTTTTATTTTTTAAGAAATGATTTTAGTTTAAATTAGATTTAAGGTTTTTTTAAAAAATTTTAATTTACATTTTTTTTTCTTAGGGCTGGCTTTTTTTATTAATTTAAATGCTGACACGACATTTAAAAAATGTTAAATATATTTTATTATTATTATTTTATTAGCCACGTCAGCAAACAGTGTATTCCATTTATCACCTTAGCATTTTCTGTCACTGGGTTGACGGTAGGGACTATTTTAAAAACGATTTTTGAAAATCAAAGATTGACCTAAGACTTAAATCAATTTAGAGACTAAATTGTAAATAGGCCCAAAATGTAGGGACCAAAAGTGCATTTTCGCCTACTTAAAATTAAGGGCTAGTCACATTCCGGAGTGTGCTTGCTTTTCATAAATCCAGCAGCACCACAACCTAGTAACACTAGTGGGTGCCTGAAAGAGAAGAGAGATAGAAAGCCTAAACTCTTGCTTAACTGTTAATAGAATTTTCCTATCGAGCCAATTAGCTGTAGAATCCATGCCAATAAAAGGATTTCATGAGTCCCACATGGAAAGGCTGTCAGGCTACAACATGCATCTCTAGGCATTCAACCAAATCACAAAGCACAAAGCTACAAATGCTTTTCCTGTGCTCAACACCTCATGTGATTTGGTCAGATTAAGGTCTCAACCAGAAAAGGCCTAATCCTTGCGGCAAAAATAAGAAAACCCATCCTATTTGCAATTGGACGAGAGTAGAAATGTGACCTCAAATCTACAAAGCTGAGAGTAGAAATGGGACCTCAAATCTACAAAGCTAAGAGTGCCAACCGCCAACACTAGAACTGATACTTGACAATTTCATGCCACATTCATAGAAGCACACCACCATCATGATCCCCAAGACATTAACAGCATTACCAAAATTTAAATACAGCCAAACAAAATGGGCATTCAAAACCAGAATCTATGGATTAATTTTTCATGAAAACAGAGTTATAAAATGATATTCACGGTCACAGAGCGTACATTTTGTGAAACAGCTCAAGTCTACAAAACTAGAACAAACATCTCTATTGCAAACACATCAAAAAAAAAAAAAACAAACAGAAAACCTTAGTTGCCTTTATATTTCGGGTCAGCCACCACGTAATGATACGCTATCACTAGTACGAAGATGAACACGCCAAGGAAATTGGCAAAGAAGCCGAGGTCCTGATCGTCGATCATCTGTAACAAAAACACGCAAAACATCACAATATCAATTTCTCCTTCTTGCTTAGTAAACAAGATCGATTAAAATTGAAAATTCCCAGTTAGGAAAAACTGACTCATGGCTACAAGATACCCAATTCATCACACATCCAAACAGAGAACAAGGACTTGAATTGAAATGGAGAACAAATTAAACTGTGATTTTTTTTTTTCTTTTGAATTAGATTGATCAGATTTCCCATTTACAAATTACCAATGTCAGCTCAGATAACCAGTTCCGGACCAAAAATCTTACCCCAAATACCAATTTGACTCCCAAAATTGATAAGCTAATACACAAAAACATATTCCAACTCATTCCAAAATTGATCAAAAATACCAATTGTTTTTCACAACCAGCCTGCCATACACAAAAACATATTCCAAATACTCATACAAATTATGCTCAATTACTCATTACTCAATCATGCAATTAGGTCCAGCAATGAGAAAGCCAATACAATTACTTAAAAAACCAAGAACAATTTTCATTTCAGAGGGAGAGTGGAGACAGGGAGTTACCGGCGGAGTGGCTGGCGGCAGCGAGGCGGTGAGCCGGTGACGGGTGAGAGAGAGAGACACGTCAGAGAGCCAGCACTCAGCAAAGCCGAAAGGCGAGAGAGAGACTGAGAGAGTTAAGGAGGAAGGTCCGAGAAAATAACAATTTTATAGTTAGGGAGTTAGCCGTGGGTTGTCCACAAAACGACGCCGTTTTCATGTTGTAGTTGTTGTTGTTGCTTTTTTTTTTTTGGGTAGCCCTTGAGATTTAGAAAAATGACACTCTATCCCAAACTTAAAGGGAAATTTTTTTTCCCTCTTGACATCTGATTTACCAAACTTTATTAAATTAATATTAGAAATGTTGTGTACTAACTTGCAATTTTCTTAAGAGCGGATTTCTAAAATTATCTTATTTCATTGTTAAAATTCATTGTTTTAAATTTTTTATTACAGTGTATTTTAAAATATTAAGTGTGAATTTTTCTTTTTCTTTTTTATTTTCTCAATGGGTTATGGGGACATTTTCCTTTGTAAGTGTTTTATAGTGTTTAATAAATATTGTATTTTTATAATAAATTTATTAATTATTTGTTTACTAGAACACTAGCATTAGAGAGTGTAAAACCCCCTAATTGCTATTTTAGCAACTAGACCCTTAAAAGCAAGTTCCATCTGAGTATGTAAACCCAAAAAATTATCCATCCTAACTACAGTAAGGTTGCATATTTGCAACCTTACTATTCATGAGGTTGTAAAGAAAATACTACTTTTCTAATCTTCCACACACTCTTTCTTCCTCTAACACACTTTCTCTCTCTTCTTACTTTTTATTTTTTTATTAGGTAATTTATATTATTTTATTAAGTTGCATGTAAAAATAAAAACTGAGATATTAGGTGTATTATTGGATGTGTTGGTAAAATAGATAAAGTAGTGTTTAAGAATGTAAAATATGTGTTTTTTTACATCCCCCAATGCTAAAAATTTAAAATTCTTACTTTTAAAATATTTCATTACTAATATAAACAATAAGGGGGAAGAGTGTTAAGTTTCTTCAAACTTTAAGGGAAGGGAGTGTTTTTCTCTTTCAGGTTTGGAGCTAAGTGTCATTTCTCCAAATTTCAAGAGAGGGGAGTGAAATTACCCTTTTTTTAACTAAGTGAAATGACACCGTTTTGTTTAAAAAATAAAAAGAAAAACTATGCTAAACGATTCCTTTATATATAAGGAAATTATGTTGGAAGATTGTGGTGGGCCTTTTTGTATCCTGGGTTGAACTGCTCCTGCTGTACTGTGGCCCAATAATTCTGGGATAGGAGAGTCGAGACTGGTTCAATTGGAACTCATCTTAAACCAGCTTGTGCGTAAGTTAGGACCCCTTGGCATAGATCTAGGTCACGTGCCCATGGCAGGAAATGCTGTCATAAAAATGTTATAGCAAGAGAAACGTAATATAGCAGGATAGTTAAAAATATTCTAACTAAAGTGCATGCTACTGACCAAAGGTGACGTCTAAACAATTTTTGCAAAAGGAAAACACGATAATATGAGTATGGCAGAAATAAATTAGTGACAAGAAAAATAATGTTAGTACTTTGGAAGGAAGGGGATTAGTTTGTCAAACTTGGCTCCTCAACAGATTTAAGTTTAAGAAGGTAACCAATCTCCAATATAGGTAATTTCACAGGGAATTCTGCCATAGAAATTACTTACTTTGGAAAATGGACCTAAGTGGCTTAATGTCAAATTCTTTAACTCGCTAAAGAATAGGCTATTGAGAGGGAGAGAAGTGAGCAGCCTATTGGTGCATGCTCTATCACTCTTCACTCCTGTTTTTTCTTCTCTAGTTTCTCTGTTTTTCAAAGTTTTCTCCTATTCTTCTTTGTCGCCGTTATTCCTCCTCTTTACTGTGCATAGTTAAAGCTTTTTTATACTACCTGCCGTGATAAGATTTACCATTTTACCCCTTAACTACTTTTAGCCTATTGAGGGTGTCCTTCCCAAATTGCCCATTAGTCTGCTAGCTGCCCAACCACCACCACTACCCTGTGCTGGCCGCACCATGCTTCATTCCTAGACAAAAGTAGTTTTTGTTTTGTTTTCTTGCTTCTCGTGGCATTCTCATCCGGATAAAGGTTGTGCTTCTCTCTTGTAAAGTTATGATTTACAACTATGTTTTATGTTGGTTTTATTCCATAACAAAAGGTGTTGTAATTACATTAATTTTGTTTTTTGTATTTTGTGGGATTTTATTATATTGGATTTAGTATTAAGTTAGTGAAGAATCGAGCATGAAATAAAGATTAGTGCAGTTTTGCGGCTAGCTAGCAAGAAGTTTGCGAGAAGAGTAGTCCACAAAAAGGCCATGTGAGAAGTATTTTGGAGTTTAGGAAGTTTTGGGGATTTGCCAAAAGAAACCAGTGAGGCTTGACGGATGCAATCAGGCGTATTGTGGGATTCAGAAAGTTAGAGAAGACATGACTTCGAGAAGTCTGTTGGTAGCGGGAGCTTGGAGGACTCAAGTACATGAGGTAGACTAGGCTTGGAGGGTCTTTTGTTTTTTTTGTACTCCAACTTTATTTTCTAGTAGATCGATTTCGACTTGGAGGTCGCGAAAAGGTTTTTCGTCGAGTTCTCCGATTTTCTCTTCGATAACACGTCTTGGTGTTATCTTGTATTTGCATCTCTTTTCTTTACTCTTTAAGCTTTATTTTTATCGTTGATAATGGATGAATATGGCTTAGGGTAGTGTTATCGGTTCTTTGTGCTTATTTACTCTTATTTCGCACTTAATCTAAATTAGAGTAAAAGCAATCTAGCAGTAATCTTTAATTGGGGGTTTGAACAAGCTCTTGTGTTTTAGCACAAATACTAGCTTTCATCTATTTTGGGTGATATGTCATCCTAGCAAGACATTTCCCTAAAAGACTTTGAGCGAGAACCCCAGAATAAGCTTCCTTCTTTTCCCCACTGTCAGACCATACCCTCTCTTATCTTTGACCCGCAACCCATCACCCCTGTATTGGCTGGGTACATGTGGGTTGTGACTAAGCCTTATGCATGCTCCACTCCCATATGAGTCCATGGCTTGTCTGGTGTTCACGTGTTTGCCATTGCCTACGAGTTTGTCTGGTCTTGCTACGCGTTTTGCTGCTCGTTTAACACTTTGTGGCGTGATGAGTAATTGAGTCTTCATTCCTTGTATCTTGTTCCTTCTTTGGGCTAGATATTGCTCGGGTATGGATCTTTTCTTCTTTAATTCGGTCCTTGTCTCCTTTTACTTCCGATTCGTGGGCCAACTAGTATTCCTGCCACACCACTGCATCATTTCTACCATGATAGCGTTTAACTTGTGTTTGCTGGGCCTTCTTTGGGTTTGCCATGTTAGTTCCATGTATTATTTTTTCCCTTAGTTTATGTTGCCCAGTACTCCTGTTGGGTTAATTCTCATATCATTTTAGGCATCCTTAGCCCATTTTATTTCTTTTGGCATCCTTGGCCCGTTTCATTCCTTGTGGCATCCTTGGCCCATCTCATTCTTTCTTACTTCTTTCATTCCCATGGGTTTTTGCTAAATCTTTTAGGTTTCCCCAGCCTAATTACCATATCCTTTACTTTTGGGTTTATTGGCCTTTGACCAATCTCATTTACTAATCCCTTCCTTTGGGCTTCTTCGGCCTGTCTTTGCTTGCTTTCCACTTCTTATGATTCTCATGAGTTTATTACTTCCTTATTTGGGGCTCCCTTGGGCCCATTTGCCTTTTTTGGGGCCTTTTTACTATTATGTGGGCCTGTGTACCATTATTCCTATCATTTGGGTTTAATGGTTTTTCTTACTTTGCTAATTCTTCTTTCTTCACCCCTTTTATATTGTTGGGTTTCTTCTTGTCATTGGGCCCTTTTGCCAAAATGGGCATTAACAAAGGCTAGCTAGCCAGAGAATGATTTGAGGAATGAAAAATGATTTTCCATCCTAAATACGTTATTATTTAAGGTTGGCATTCAGCCCAATTTAATTTGCATTGTCATGAAATAATTCATAAAGCACGTGCATGGCTTTGTGATAAAAGGGATTACATGTTACAAGCATCATTTATCATCATTGTTGTCAATCATGTATAATGCTATCATAAGATTCAGCACATTCATTATGTTAGATTCCTTTATAGAAAGCATATTTTTGGACTATGGTATTTCTATAAATAATAAGAATAGTGTGGAGATTACCACAAGTTTCTTTGTTATCTCTATAATTGTAAGTATTCCATAGTTTGGAAGTTATGGCTCACAATAAAAATAATTAGGCCAAATTTCAAATTGTAGCCTCTAACTTTGACCTGTTTTCAATTTAATTTTTTTAGTCCCTTAACTTTAATTTGTTTTCAATTTAGTCAGTTCGTCTAGTTTTGTCCAATCTTGCCAATAATTTTTGTATTTTTTAATTTCCAAAATGAAGCTATTTTTGAGGAGCTAATGGTGTAGATTGGACAGAGAAACTATACTGGAAACAAATAGAAGTTAAAGGACTAAAACAAAAACAAAAACAAAGAAAAAAACAAAAAACATTAAAGGACTGAATTGCAAAAGCGTTGAAATTAGAGGATGTAATTTGTAAATCAGCCAAAACATAATATTGGTAAATTGCTTGCGGTTGCAAAAATTTGAGATTGGCAAGTCAATTATCTGAGGTCTGAGACACCTTTAATTTGGATCCTAAATTTATTTTATACTTTTTTTTATAGAAAATTTTAACTTATGGTATCTATTCCTAATGATAACTCTTTTATCATCAGATTAAGACACTAATAAATTTTTGGTGTAGGCGGGGATTAAACTCCAAATCTTTTATTCAACCATCAGAGACTTTACCAGTTGAGTTCACTAGAACTCACATTTTATACTTAAGAAACCGTTCATATGCCTAGTTGATCTAAGTAACAAAAGGAGGGAGAAGACAAATAATAGTCACGTGCCTTTGGCACTTATGCCAGCTTGTTTGATGAAATTAAATAAGCCTTTGGTTGGATTGGTGTTTAAGATAGATCCTTCTAACATTGTTGATGAACCAATATGATTGGGCCATTATGATCTTTGCTTTGAAGATGACTAGAAATCCTGGTTACAGATAATGGTCAACGTTTAAATTCAAGAAACGCAAGGATGAAATATTTATCCAAAACGGGGGAATAAATGAAAGGGAAATGGCATTCATACAAGGATAAGACCCTAAAAATGTCTTTAGATCAATGCCATCTATACTTTATACACTTAAACAAATACAGCAAAACTTAAAAAATAAAAAATAACAAAGCTGATATCCAGACTAAACCATTGAAATCAACTGCTGGAGACATGCATGGTTTATGCCAGATGAGCTAACAATGACCTAGAGCAAAATCTAACCAGTCATTAACCTAAATGATAATAAAATATTATTTGGCAATTGGACCATACAACTTACATGAGATTGAGATGAGAGATAGTAGTAAAAACAATTCTAGAGACATGCCAAATCACATCCCTAATTTTAATTTTATAACTTATTGATTTGTGCAATTGTGAATAATTGACATTTTTTGCCTGCTAATAATTTGTGTGACCCACCATTTTTTGTCATTGCTCACAATTGCACAAGTCAATAAATTATGAAATTGGGCTTGCGATTGGGTGTCTTTAGGTTGGTTTTAGAGAGTGCATCCACAAAAAGAGAAAAAATAAACCTAGCAAGGAGACCAGAGCTGTAGACTTGAGAGTCCAAACATCTATAGTATTGTTGGTAGTAGTAATGTGAACATAAAGATTGGGGAAAATAAAAGACTACAACTTTATGTGCCACAATTTTGAGACAGCTCTAATGTTTTTGTTCTTTTTGAGAATGAAATGAATGCATACAAAAGCTAAGGAAGTGAAACAAGGCGAGAACTAGTTACCGCTGAATTATTTAGTACATAAAACCCCAAAACAGCAGCCAAGGAAGAGGAAAACATAACAAAATCAGGATCTTGGGACCTTCCCTGGCCGGCAAGGGCATTTGTAGTCCTATTCACCTCCCTAAAAGCATGCTTAACCTTATCATAAGTAATCCTCCATAATAGAGACATGCACTTATCCTCCAATGGCAAAAGGTATATATGAATGTTAACAGAACAATTCAGGAAAGAGACCACAGCCAAAGAATCAAGCTCACCAAAGGCATAACTCTAATGAGACAAAGTGAAATTGATAAAAAAAAAAAAAATAGTGAATTTATTGAAAGTAATAAATAGACACTCAAGTTTGCTTTAAAAAATAAAAAATAAATAATCGCTTACAATTTATCACATGAATACAATTTAGCGCGCCAGTGCAAAAAAATAATTCCAAATTGTAGATAAAATTTAGGGCAGGACAGAGTGAGGGAACGTTGGGTAGCTGGGCTGTCTTTTTCCGCTTCCCGGCGCATAGAAGTCTACCCCATTGGTCATGAGAAAGGGTGAGAGGCTCCACTTCTTTAAAAATTGTCATTTCCCTTGTCACTTTTTAGGGGCACAATTCTCCATACCTACGAGCTAAACCTGAAAAAGAGATAGAGAGATTCTCCATTATTCTGATTTCTGACTTACCAAACTCGTCTTTGGCATCTTTCTTTGCTAATCTTGACTTTCATCATAATATTATTATTATTGACTTAAGACTTGCACATTTCTTTTCCTATTGTAGTCTGTAGAACTAAAATATGGCATAAATTTCTTAAAAATTTTAATCATTCGTTGATAAATAATAATCTAGAATTTATTGCAAAATTTTAATAATTCTATGGTAGAATTACCAAGCCATAGTCTGTCAAGTACTTAGAATTCAGAATATTTATAGTGTTGGTTTCATGATATTTCAATAACTAAAATAAGGCATTTATAGTTTTGTGCAGTGAGAATATGTGTCACTTGTCTGATGTCTCCAACACAATGGCTATTTTGTGATGGAAAAAAAAAATAGCAGTCTTTTATAGGCTATGTCAATACTGGTTCAGCAGGTGGTAAGAATTTATCATTGCTGTTGCAGTTAAAATTATTTAGTTATCCTTATTTCTTTTTTTCCTTATTTTTTTAATTTTTAAAATTTTCACATTACAAGCAAAGCCAAGAAATATGACAGGACGACTAAAGACCCAAAAAGAAAAAGAAGTTAAAAAAAAAAAAAAAAAAAGTTGTCCTCGTGACCACAGTTCAAGTGTCAAGGTTTTAGCAGGTTTTTTATTATATATATATATATATATATATTTATTTTTCTGTGTAGTCTCGACTTTAGCAGTTAATAGACAATTGAGGGTCCAAATCTTTGTCCATGCGTCTAGACTTAGCTATGGTACTCCACAAAAAGACGAGTAATTCTGCAGAGATATACAAAAATTTTCTTAACATTTTCTCGAGTAAGTTAGTGCAAGTCTCTACAGGTTTACATTTTTAGAGGAAAAGTGTCAAATCCACACCCATTTTTATGATAAGTTATGGTTAAAATATATTACTTTCACATCTTGCAGAACAAGAATTTTATTTTGTATTAATTACAATTATATAATATTTTAAAAATTATGAGAAAAATATATATAAAAGTTTATTGTATGGCCAAACTATAGTATTAAAATTAAGATTGATGTTAATAGGCACTCTATAGTATCCATTATAAAGTAATTTTAGGTTAAATCATTTTGTTTTATCTCAGATTTTTAATTAACTTTATAAGATGTAAAGTCGATAAAATTAAATTATTAAATTTAACTTATCACTTAGTAATATTTTAAGTCACTTTATTAATTTATACTAATTTTTTATTACATGAACTCCACAATAAATCACCCTTAACTCTTGGATGAACATAAATGCCATTAACATTTACTTAAAATTAAAACCAATAATGTGCTCTCTCTTTTCCATTGGAGTTTGGTGAAATCTTTTTCTCTGAATAAAAATTTGCAATTCGTAAAATAAATAATAAATAAAAAAGTGTTAGCAATCAAAATCAACTTTTTCCTAGTAATAATTGAGTAATTGTAGAATGATTGTGAAATTAACTGTGGTGATGGAGAACCTATATTATGTTTCGGTAATATTAATTTAGTATTTATTTTGATATTTTTTATCTAATAAATAAGTGATATTTATTTCAAAAAATCATATCAACTACTTTAATAAATTAATCATAATTTTTTATACTATTAAAAAGATAAATTAATTATTTATTGAGATAGTTTAATGTAAATTTTTGAAATAAGTGTCATTAATTTATTGGATAAAAAATATCAAAATAAATACTGAATTGCTATTATCCAAACATGACATGAGTGCTCACTGTACATCTGCTGTGTGATGTACACAATGAGCTCACTAGATTCTCATCTGATTCTGATGGCACCAACTACAAAATTTTTTTTGCCAAGGTCAAGGTTATGCAAATGCCAATATTGTAATACATGCTGTCCTGTGGCAAAAAAACACAAGGGCAATTATGACTT
Organism: Quercus lobata; assembly: GCF_001633185.2. Classification (NCBI taxonomy): domain Eukaryota; kingdom Viridiplantae; phylum Streptophyta; class Magnoliopsida; order Fagales; family Fagaceae; genus Quercus; species Quercus lobata. The sequence goes on from NC_044909.1 coordinate 51,962,895, forward strand.
TGGGCAGACCTAAGCCCCACTAAATCCCCTGTTTTACTGTTTCCTTCTTTATTACTGACAAACCAAACCAGCAATGATCAACCTCAAATTCCATTTATGTTTCCACGTTAACTTTTTTTTCTTCTTCTTTTTATCCTTTATAAGGTTCACTAGTCTCACACTCTTACTTCAGCGCGTGGTAGCACCCTCATAACCTGAATTGACATTTTTTTTGGCTTTTTTTTTTCAATTGAAGATATCCGAATCTCTTCGAGTTCGAGTATTATTCATCCGTGTGTATAATCAATGTCCTACATGCACTATATAATTATAATGAAGAAGCTCTTAGAAGGTTTTTGAACTCTGAGTCTCATGAATCTTGTGGGAGGTTAAGAAACTACTAGGTTACATGAAGTCACACTTGTTTATCGTGTATTGTAACAACAAATATTCTCGTGACATCGAAATTATTCCACTTTAAAAAGTCATCTTATTCTAAAAGCCTTTTAACTAAGTAGCATAACTTATTTTCCTTTATTAGGAAAATCAAAATTTGAATATTTCATTTTTTATTATTGTAACTATTAAATTACAGAAAACAGAAAGTCTACTTATTTCTTAAAATTACTTTTGTTCCACTCGCAAGTAAATATGATAATAGTAAATAGATTGGCCAAACGCACATTTGACTAATTTATGAATATTTAAACTTTAATTTCTCTATATAAGAAAAAACATAAATCTCCTAAAAAAGAGAGAGAAATGTATGACACTTCTGATAAAGAAAATGTTTATTAATTACACATTTTGGTCTTCAACTTTTGTCTCATGTTTCAAATTGGTTCTCAACCTTTCAAATGTTTTAAATTAGTCATTAACTTTTTAAATGTGCGTTAAAAAGGTTCTCCTCAACTGTTGTGAATTGGTGAATGAAAAGGTATAATCCTGGAAAATGAAAACATTAAAAACCAAGTATTAATGCTGATGCGAAGCCCAGGTGATAGTTTTTGTATATATATATATATATATATATTTTTTTTTTAATAAAAAAAAGTCATCAGTTGTTGTGACTTGTAAGAAGATGAACACGTTAAGGGCATTTTTGACACCAACATTGAGTTAACAAAAAAGAACATAACAACCATCATCAACTAGCACTAGAGTTCTAGATTAGCATTTGTGTTTGATTTTGGTAATTATTTGCCAAGTCATTTTTATCGACCAGTAAACGATGGAGAACTATTTGACATACATTTAAGAAGTTAAGAACTAAACCAAAATATTTGAAAGAATAGAGATCATTTTCAAAATATGTGACAAAATTAAAGACCAAATATGTAATTAAATCCTAGAAAAACATAAACCTTAGCACACACGTTGCATAGATCAAAGAGGAATTTGATTTCATGGTACACTTCACTAGTGTTTCGACGCTCCAACACCGCGTGAAGCAATTCATTCCAGAGATACCATATTTGCATTAAACAGTGAATCTGGGCCCAAACATTCTCTCTCTCTTTCTCTCCCTCTCTTGCTTTGAGCCTGAGAGTGAGTGATAGAGAGAGAGAGGCTTTTTTATTTTGACTCCTCAGTCATCACCTACCTATTTCTTCTAGGCTATCTGACACCAGACTCACCACCACCAAAATCTCTGCTAAAATCTAGCAAAATATGTTTGCCTAGGCCTCTCCATGTTTCAAGACTTTTGGGTCCATGGAGCACTGAGTCACTGACCAATCCTCTTTTTCATATTGCAAAAGAAATGTTGAGCTAGTCTCTGATAAAATCCTGTTGCAAAAGAAATGTTGAGTACTAAAAAAGCAATTTGGTTTGAGTGTATGACTGGCCTTGAAGCTTTTTTTTAAGAACCAATATTTACACCTAATTAGTTTTTGTCTCATCTCTGACAAACCCATCTGTCTTCTATGATGTCTTTCTCATCTCACCAAAGGCATAGCTATACTTCAATCAGTTAACAACATAATGTGATTCTCTACAACTTTCCCAAAACCACCTTTCTGCAATTCTGCCACATTAACTCGCACTCGAAACCTCCATATTTTGGCAGAACCCACCCTTTGTTTCAGAAACAACAAAAAAAAAACCAAACCACTTGCTCTTAATTTGTGCCAAAAGAGTTAAACACATTATTGGGTACTCTAAAGTCTTGCCAAAACATAAACTTTCTGCCACAACACACAAAACCTTCATCTTTTCTTTTGGCAGAACCTGCCTTTGTTTCATAAACAACAAAAAACTAATAAACCACTAGCTGTTTGTGCCAAAAGAGTTATACACATTATTGGGCACTCAAAACTCTTACCAAAACACAAAACTTCTTGAGTTTTTAGATAGAGATGGGTTGTGTTGTGTCTAGGAAAGATGAAGAAGACGATGTTGTGTCTATCTGTAAAGACAGAAAACGCCTCATAAAATTGGCGGTGGAGAGGAGGTATGCTCTTGCAGATGCACAGTGCAAGTATAATCACTCGCTTTGTGCTGTATCAGCAGCTATAAGGCTGTTTGTTGCTCGGCATTCAGGTTCATCTTCTTCATTTCTCATCACTTTTCCTTCTTCTTCTGAGACTACTGAGACCCTTATCTCCAACCCCATGTTCCTTCAACAAAGACCATCTGAACCCACCCATGAAACCATTTCATGTCCCACCTCAGATTCTACAGCTTTTTTGGACTCTACTATTAAGATAGTAAGTGAAAAACAAGACCAAGAAGATATTGGTGACAATGAGGTTGAGGATGAAGAAGAAGAAGACGGAGATGTGGTTTGTGAGCATTTTTTCGATGAGGTGGCTCAGCCAGTGGCAGGTGTACACAAAGATTCTGGTTGGGATTTCTTCAGTCTGTTTGATGGAGTGAGAACACAAGTGGAGAATGAGTTTAGTTCTGAGGAGGATCTGAGGGTGGTGAGAGAGGAAGAAGGGATTCCAGAGTTGGAAGAGGATGGAGAAAGAGGAATGATGAGTGAGAGAAAGGTTGAGGATTTGAATAATGATGAAGTAGATCATGAGGAGGGTGGTGAGGTTGAGTCTCTGACAGAAGGGGACGATGTTAATGTGAGCCAAGAGGAGCACAAAAGTTTTAGAGTGATTGATACACCCACTGATGGGAGGGAATTGTTGGAGGCATTGAAGGATGTTGAAGACCATTTTATCAGAGCTTATGATTCTGGTTTGGAAGTTTCTAGGATGCTGGAGACCAATAGAGTTCCAGTGCTGTCTGGTTTGGAGGAAATAAAAGGTTGGTTCTTTTCTCTCCTCCTTTTTTTTATTTTTTTTATTTTTATTTTATTTTTAAATTTCCTCTCAATGTTATAATTTATAATTTCTTGTGATTCGTACATGCTTGCCGTAGTTCTATGTGTGCATATATATGGTTAAATTAGAGGAAATTAGTTACGTTTGCTTCCATGGAATGCAAATTGAGGAATAAAATGTCTTGGTGCCTGATTTTGATGCACAGGGTTATGTGTCATTGGCGGTTGTAAGATGTGACATTGTAGGCTATTTTATTTTTTATTGAAGAAATTGTGTAATGTGGGAAGTAGATTAAGTATATTCTGCCAATTTCAAAGAATCATCCCAAAGGAGTAGGAACTCACTTTCCAGTTTCCATCTTGTAGGAATGCATACAAAGAATGTATGCCCTTGTGGTGACAGATATAATTGAAGTCATCAAATTCCATTTCCTTGAATTGAATTTCCAAAAACCAAACCATTCTTGGACCTGAAAATTTGAACTGTCTTTCCCTACTTATCAAAAAAATGAAAATTTGAACTGTCTTTCTTAAACATTTTTTTTTCTTAATGCCATTTGTCATGGTGTTCCATACAGATTTTGCCTTTTTATTATTAAATTACTGACAATCATTATCTTTGTCATGTGTTGGACATTGCTCATTCACCAACTTTCATCGTATCTTAGTTACTTCATCTATTCATCCATGAAATTTGGGTGCAGAGAGCTCAACTAAGCTCATTCGGTCAATTACATTGAATCGATCCACCTCATCTCGGTCTTCCTCATGTAAAAGTCTCCTCTCATGTAGCTCCAAAAGTTCTTCAACATGGACAGAATTAAAGAGTGATTTATTTGATGACTATGGAGGAATGGAATCTGGAAGCCATTCGCTAACACTAGAAAGGTTATATGCTTGGGAGAAGAAACTCTACGAGGAGGTGAAGGTAAATCTCATTCATACGCTTTCTTATGATTTCCTCCCAGTTTCTTATTGCTTTGTTAGTCTCTTTTACCACTTGTTTGCAGTATTTTCATTCTCTGCTAAAAAAAGGAGAGACATGGGACACTCTTTGTACCATCATTATATAGATATCGGTGATTAAAATAGATAGCTAGTCATTAGGGAACCTTTTATCTGTTTTCTTGTTTTCTTTTACCTATCTACTGTCTTCTTTAATGAACCACTCTTCTTTTATTATTTTTTGTTATTTTTCCTTTTTTTAGGCTTGGTAATTTACTCTTGAACCTCCCACTGGTTCTAACTAGCCTAAAGGTCATTGGCTAACGACACTGTCAATCTCTGCTTCTTATGCCTTCAATATGTTTTTGAACATTATTTGAAGGCAAACCTTTCTTTTCTCTTTTGCGTGTGTCACTTTTTCCAGTTAAAGTATTTATATGCTGTAGCAATGGACAAACTGAATCCAAATATGACTTGGAAATTTAGGTCAAACAACTTGTTTAAGACTAGAAAATCTTTGTTTCTGAAGGGAAAAAACAAATGAGGCAGATTTATGGTGTCATGAATGTGACCCTTGGGAGTAAAAACATGTTTCTTTGATTGGCTGAAACAGAGTTTTGAAAGCAGGGGAGGTCAGCTGTCAATTCTGCAAAGCTTTCAACTAGGTTTTTTGAAGTAAAACTAATTACTGAAGTTCCATTAAAGAATGTGAACAGCCATTTTCTTTCATCTGGGATGCAGATTTTGCAACCAGAAAGCTATCAATTTTTTCCTGCTGCACTTTGCCTGTGTCTGTGCTTAGTGTCATATTTTGTTCAAAGCTAGTCCCAAGCCCAAAAAAGGGAGAAGGGTTCCGGTAGGATGACAGCTAGCGTAAAATTTAGTCACTCCATTATAAATGGATCCACGACAGATACTTTTTGTGGACACTTAGTAATGACTAAACATTGTTTCATTACCTACTTTCTTGAACATGTTTTAAATCAAATTATCAGGCTGGAGATGAGAACAAGAAAATTTATGAGCGAAAATGCTCTAATTTGAGGAACCAGAATGCCAGAGAAGATGGAATCTGCTCTGGGGACAAGACAAGAGTTGAAGTAAAAGACTTGCATGCAAGGATCTTGGTTGCAATACGAAGTGCAGAATCAATCTCCCAAAGAATCGAAAAACTGAGAGACGAAGAGTTGCAGCCACAACTTTTAGAGCTAATAAATGGGTAAGAAAGTTGATGACAGAAATTTGTGGGTTAGATTAAAGAAGCTTGAAATTTCAAATTTTGTGATAACCTCCAATTCCGCCACTTCTGCAGCCTAATGCAACACTGGAAGATAATGGTGGAATCATATGAAACTCAAAACCGAATCATGTGTGAGGTTAAATCTTTCAACTGTCCTGCCTATGGAAAATTTTGCATAGACTCTCACCATCTTGCAACCCTTCAGCTCGAAGCAGAAGTTCAAAATTGGCGCACTTGCTTTACTGCATATGTTTCTGCTCAGAAGGCATATATTGAAGCTCTTGATGGTTGGCTATCCAAGTTCATTGCCCCTGAAGAGGAATTATACTCCAGAGGCAGGTCTTCAGTCCCACGGCCTATTTTCAGTGGGCCACCGTTGCTTGTAATCTGTCGTAATTGGTTAGCTTTCCTGGAGAAGTTGCCAGAAAAAGCAGTGACTCATACCATGAAAAGCTTTGAGAAGGATATTCGAGCTTTGTGGGTTCAACAAGGAGAGGAACAGCACCAGAAAAGGAAGGTTGATGGACTTGCCAGCGAACTTGACAGGAAGGTCCTGGCATTCCAGCGGGCAGAGAGCAGAATTCTTGAATCAAAGCTTCATGAGCATGAATCACAGGCAAATGTACGTAGTCGGATTGAATACTTGACAGAGAAGAAAGCCATGTTGGATATGTTTAGGAAGAGGCTAGACATGGAGAAAGAAAAGCACCATAATAGCTTGCAAGTTACGCAGCATGTCACTGTAAATGGATTTCCAACTGGATTTTCTTCTGTTTTCGAGTCCTTGCTTGGGTTTTCAAAGGCTTCTGAGAAAATGTATGCTGATCTTTTGGCATTCGGCAAAAATGCAAAGGTCTTAGATGAAGAGGTGAGCAAATAACTTAGTATACAACGAAGAGGAATGGACTTTGAGCACTGGAGTTAAAAGTCAACAGTGTGTAAAGAAAGCTGGAAAATGGTTTCGAGGATGTTAGTATTGTTAATTGTCAAAATGTATATTTGGTTAGGCTCTGGAGATGCAAGAATGAGTTAGTACCATTTTCTCCAAAAATAGTAAATTCACAACTAATAATGGCAACTTCTATTATCTTGTATATTTGTCGCAAACTTGTACAAATTAAATTCACCTTTTCCTAAAATCTAAATTTACTGCTCCCATGCACCAAAATTGTAATAGCACAAGAGGTAAGCATCTCAATTCCCAACCCTTTCTTAAAACATAAGAGCAATTCACTTCAATTGTCTCATAACTATTTGATAAACGGCAAGGTGCTTCTCTAACACTCAAAACACATAAGCTAAGGAACTCGATTGGCATAGGTGCTATTGAGGCTGATCATACACTCATGTTTTTCCTGTGTTGAGAGAGAGAGCTTAAACCATGACAAACTCAACTGAGGTCTTCTTCTGTATGATCACGTATTCCCTTTTAAGTTTTTCTTATCAAAATCGACAATAATACTATTTTCCTCTAAACACCTTAAGCTAGTGCTTCGAAAGGAGTAGCTTTCCATCTCTACATGAAATCTCTGAAATCCAACACCATTTAAGCTGACAAAGCTTTGAGAATAATCGTTATCCATTGATTCACAAGGTGCGTTGCTGCCACTTGATATTAGAGCAGCGCTCGAGGGCTGTTTGCTTAAAAAGTTGTCAACTGAATGCAGGGCCTCCCCTTCTAGTTCTTGCCACACCTGGTTCATTGTAGGACGCTGTTTGGGTACTTTCACAGAACATCTTAGGCCTAGTTGTGCCATCTTCAGCATTATCTCCATGTTGCATGGCTCTGATAGAAGATTAACATCTAAAATTTCTTCAACGCTGCCTTTCTCTAAGCTAGGCCTTGCCTGCATGCAATTTGTTCATTAGACACAATCCCCATTTTATTTGAACTTGGAACTAGCTATTAGGGTTGAGACCTTAATGAATGTTTCCGTTTAGTAGCCCTTATTTGCTTAAAGGCGAGACAAAAAATTACTTAAGTAAACAGACTAGTTTTGAAAAAATAAGCTGGCTTATTTGCTTAAAGTTACTTTTTGCTCGCCTTTAAGCAAACAAGCGTGGTCAAACACACATTAATTAATTGAAATTTTGAATTATATGAGATTACCTTAAATTGTCAAGAAAATCACAATCCTAATCTTCTATTAGGTACTTTCAAAATACATTTGATTTAGTACTCAACACCAATAAAAATATGTCATCACAATAAAATAATAGTACATAAACTCGAGAAGTAATGTGAAAATGTTAATTTTATGTATTAGATGACTTTTGTTATTGGTTTAGAGTAACACCTTAATGATTTTTTTTTTTAATTTAAAATTTATGAACAAATAGGTGCTTCGATTACTTATCCATTCAACGACATGATAATTAGACAGCCTTCCATTAGAGTAAATTGCAGGTCGTGCAGTCACAAGTTGCAACAATATGACACCAAAGCTATAGACATCACTGAATGGGGTCAAATGGAGACTCATACAATAAGCCGGATCAAGGTATCCTGGTGTTCCTTTAATTTGGCTACTCACATGTGTTTTGTCCTCAGTAGGCCCCATCTTCACTAACCCAAAATCCGAAACCTTAGCTTTGAACTCATCTCCTACTAGTATGTTACTTGGTTTTATGTCACGGTGGATTATGCTAGGCTGAAACCCTTCATGCAAATGAGGAATGCCTGCAAAATTTTCAACCAACTTAATTTACACCATTTTTTTCTTTGTTTTCGATTTTTACAATTATTACAAATTTTATTATATAAATTAATGCATTTTTAATGTTAAAAAAATCAGAAATTTATTTATTTTTGTTGACGTGCTACCAATGACATTTATTATCAATAACATTTGTTATCATGCCAGTTTATAATCATTTTAGTCTAATGAGGACTGCACCTTTAGCTGCTCCAATGGTTATGTTTATTCTCTGCCTCCAAGTTAAGCTCCTCCCTCTCTTTACTACATGGTATTAGTATATGAAGTCAACTAAGATAAACATATTTAGGAATGTTAACATGTAGCAATGCATGCCCTTCAACATACCCGTAATGTACTCAAGCATAGAACCATTTGGAACGTACTCATAAACTAATAATTTTGCACCTTTTGGTCCTGTTCAAGGCATAAATTAAGCTTTCAAAATAAAGAAGGGGCAATATTTGGGTATAATTTTGTACATGGACAGCCTAATTTGATATGTATTTACAATTTCGATACAATTTTACTTGATTATATTTTTCATTCTTTCTTTTTGTGAATATTACTTGAACTGTCATTGCTCCATCTTTAGTATATAATCAGCATGGCTTACTTTTTGGGTGATACTGTATCTACGTACCTGGTTCTTCACAATATCCCACCAGACTTACAAGGTTCTTGTGCTTTACTTTTGAAAGTAGCATCACTTCTGATCAAGAAACCACAACAAATAATCAACTAGTATAAAGACATAAAAAAAAAAAATAAATAACAATAATTTTCTTTTGCCAGGCTATAAAGACAACATGTTGTAATTGAGTACAATTAGTAGCGGATAAATGAAATTGATATAGCACCAATCACAACTTACCACCATAACAAGTTATGAAAAAATTGTGAAATAGTCTTAAGCATTGTTCTCATTAAACACAATAATTACATGCCTTAATTTTCTGGGATGGAAGAAATTGAAACTTTTTCATATATTTTTGAACAAACATGTGTGAATTGAAACTTAGTTACCATTTCTGAATTCTTCAACGCTTTGGTAAGAATCAGCAAGGGGTCTCTTAATAGCTAGTGTTCCTTCTACATCGAAGTCCCCCTTGTAGACATTCCCAAATGCACCTGAACCCGGCAAGCAATCTTGGCTGAAATTGTTGGTAGCCTCCTCTAGCTCCACCAACTGGAAGCGCCGCAACAATATATTCTCGAATTTCAAGCTCCCTAATCATCATTTTCCCAACTCAGAACTGAGATTTATAAGCAAAAAGAATTCACAAAGAATTTGAAGCACAAAAAGTCACTAACCTTTCTTCTTGTAACGTTGCTTGAGAATTGGAAAGAGTTTTCTTTTGCATAAGTAGCAAAATAAGGCAACCACCAATATACTTAAAATTGGTGGTGCTGAAACTGAAGCTACTTCAAGAAATTGTCTAATTGCCATTACAAAATTTGATAGTGTCCTGAAAGAGAAAGCGTCGTGAACCTGTATGTTGGGTTGTTTTTTTCACTTTTGTTCCATTTTCACTTGTATGAAATATTTGCTTCAATGAAGAGAAAGATAGTAGGAAATGTTAAGCAGAGGACATTGTAGTTTGATAAAGATTAACGAACAATGCCGGCTGTATATTTATTTTCAAAGTTAGCTAGTATATGTTTTCAGAGTCGTTTACCATGTCATTTGTGACTTAGTCTTCTTTCTTGGGACGGCACATAGGCCAAGAGAACATGTACATGTACAACTATACATTTACGTAAATTCATGCATGTATACTTTGTTTGCCCGAGAAGGCATTGAATCCCCATGCTTGTCTAGTGATTCATATGTGAAATAGAACTTATAAAAACGAAAAAAGAAAAAGAAAAAAGTGAAATAGGATAAAATACATACGGGTCTAGTTTAGTCAGTTGCTCTTTTTTTATTATTATTATTATATATATATATATATATTTTGTGTGTAATATAAAAGGATTTATATTTCTTTATTTTTAGGTTAAAAAGTGCAAACTATACCACTAAAGTTTAAGGGTTTTTGAATTTTATACCCTAAAGTTCTAAAATTTGAATTTTATCCCTTAAAGTTATACTTAATTTATATTAGCATCTTTTCATAAGTTCTTTTGTTGATGTGTCTGTTAATTAAGTGCCACGTAAGCTGATGGTGTATTAATTAATCCAATTGAAACGTGGCATGTGGATTTACCTATTCCACTTCAGACAAAATTGCCTAAAATGTTTTAAATAATTAAAATAAAAACTTTTTAGAAATATAAGAAATCAAAGTCTAAAACCAAAAATAAAATAATTCAATTTTTTTTTCTTAAACATTTTCTAGGGACCTAAACAAACAAAAAAATTTCTCAAATTTTGCCAAGAAACCATGCTAAGAAAGATCATAAGCAGAAATGACAAAGAAAAACTAGAAATAGAGGAAGGTAAATACATTTTAGCAAATATATTTGTGTAATAGAAGAGAAGAACGAAACACAATTGTAAGGGCAAGTTTTGGTTCCTAGGCCCAAAAAGTAAAAGGACTAAGGGTTCGTTTGGATACAGCTGAAAACTGAAAATTGAAAATACTGTAGCAAAATAATTTTTAAATGTGTAAATAATACCATGAGATCCATTTTTAATGAAAAAGTTACTGAAAAGTGATGTTTGTGGGTCCCGTGAACAGTGCACATGTGCACTATTCATGCAGAAAGTCAACATTCACGACTTAAAAAAAAAAAAAAAAACCTGAAAACACAAAGGCAAAACGCAAATCATCTGGATCCAAACGCCACCTAAGACCCAACGAGCCCAACACAATGAATTCATAGAGAGTGGGTTGGAAATTAGACTTCAATAAGTTGGACAACAATCATAGTAGGTTAAAGATGACAAGAAAACAAAGATAAACAAATTTTGTGCAGGGAAAATCTTCCTCGTTAAAGTTTGAGGAGAGTAGTTCGTGTATATAATTCTCTTGAACTTGATTATAATTCTTGTAGGGCCCGATAATCTGTGGCCCTGGCCTATTTATTCATTGGGGCCCAAGGCCCGGGCCGAGGAAGGTTATAGCCAAGGATAGGTAATGCAAGTACAAAATAGTCCTGAGACACAGCTGAGGACGATTCAGTCCTCGGCATGTCCGAGGTCCCCCTGGAAGGAAGGACAAAAACGGAACAGAAACAGTCTGGAAAAAATCTAAAAATATCTATGTCAATAGGGAAGGACACCCTGGATAGTTTAACGACCAAGGACAAAGGGAAAGCTGCACTTACTGCCATTCAATACTCTGTACCTGACAGAGCCATACCCTTCAGCTTTTACAACCACCCCCAACTACTCTGAGTATGGGCTGATGGGACAAGTATCAGTCTTGGAAAATCGAACCCCACACGTGGACGTTGGATAAGGAAGACAGGCTAGTATAAAAGGAAAAATAAGCAATCCGGGGAAAGGGGTTGGGAAAAATGGCCAAAAACCAAAGCCTCCCAGCCCGCCTCCAGGAGAAAGACTCCCCAGGACGAACACGATTTAAACCATATATGAACACCACGAAAAACCCGCCGTCTGGTGACTAAGGCCTAGCCTTTCAAACCCACGCTCTATAAATGATATTGTTTAGGCATTTTTACGTGTGAACCCAACACTGTTATGGTTCGTTACAAATTGAGTCCTTACAGTTCTTATTGCTACAGTTTTATTTTTTATTTTTTATTTTTTATTATTTTTTATACAGATTCTCATATGTCCCCCTAGTAATGGGGGTCTTTCTTCTTTATATTACCATGTTTTTCTTCATTTCAGCCTTCCACGTGTAGATCAAGTTGCCAGCTTTGATCCTTGTCCCATTAGCACATTCCTGAAGTCATTGGGGGTAACTGTAAGGCTGAATACTACTATTCAGGTATCACATTTACATAAATGCGGTCAAGAAGTTAGCTGCAGAGCATTTAATGCAGTAGCAGCAGCCAAGGTTGTCAAAATCGCGATCCGGATCGTAAAATCGCACGATTTTACGATCCCACCTCACCAAAAAGATTAAAATCGTAGCAGGATCGCAAAAATGTTAGGATCGTTTGTAGGATCGTGTAGGATCGTATAGGATCGTAGGATCGTATGGGATCCTACCGATCCTACCATTAGGCTTTTTTGGATTTTTTTTTTTTTTTTTTTTTAAGTGGGATTCATTTGGGTCATTTGGGTTAGTCCAGTAAAATAATGCCTGGCCCACCTAATGGTCCAATACCCACAAGCCCAATGAATTAAAGTCCTAAATTACCCCTCTCTCAAAATAAAATCCCAAAAAAACCTATACTACTTAAGTTAAGTTTTCAAACAAAACCTAAATATTTTAGAAACACTAAAAAGCTTCAGCAGTCAACAGACTCAAACACACAACACACGCACCTGCTCCCTCCCGCGCGCCTCCACAGTCCGACTCCCCTGTTAAAAACCCAGCACTCAGCCCTCTCAATGGTGAACTATTGCTACTCTCAATCTTTCTTAAGTATTTAGAAACTTTCAAAAACCAGCACCTCAGTCCCGCACGGTCGCATCTGCTCAATTCTCTGTCAAAAGCTCCAGAACGTAGTAGCTCTGTCCCGCGCACCTCCACAGTCCCCTGTCAAAAACCCAGCACTCAGCCCTCTCAATGGTGAGCTATTGCTTCTTTCAATCCTTCTTAAGTATTTAGAAACATTTAGAAACCAACACCTCAGTCCCGCACCTCCTCAATCGAGTCAATCCTCTGTCAAAAACCCAGCACCTCTCAGCCCTGTCAATGATGTTGCCGTGAGCCATTGCTGCCCTTTAAGCTTTCTGGTAATCTTTTTTGGTAGTTAGTACTTATTAAGTTAGTAGTTTATCATTTATTTGCACTTTGATAGCTTGATTCCAGATTGTTGTGTTGTGTTGTGTTTATGTTTTTATTTTTCTATTTTGTTAACTAAATTAAGTAAAATTTGAAAAATTAAGAAACAGGGTCTTTAGTATTTGATTCTTTGAGAAATATTAGTAAACACAATTAGTAGTTTAGAATTGCACATAACCTGTTTGATGAATTTTCTGTGTGATTTTTTTGAGCATGCTCTGTATCTTGGTGTCTTTTTTTGCGGCTCTAGTACAAATATACAATGTCTAATTTGGCTAGAAAGAAAATTAAGCGAAAAAATGCACCAGGAAATAGGTCTGACCTGGGATGGGAACATGGTGTTGAAGTAGGTTCAAGGCAAGTTCAATGTAATTATTGCAAAGAAATTCATAGTGGGGGTATATATAGGCTGAAGCATCATTTAGCTGGGACTAGGAAAAATGTTTCAGCTTGTCCTAGTGTGCCAGAAAAGGTGAGGGAAAAATTTGCGACTCTTTTGTATGCCCAATCTGAAGCATCTATAAAAAAGAAAAGGTGGTATACTATAGAAGAAGAGGATGATGGCAATGATGATGAATTAGTTGAAGTACAACAACTACATTCATCAAAAGGGAGGGGCAAACACATAGGCTCCATGGATAAGTTTGTTACAAAAAATAAGCAAGTAACAATGAATCGTGTGTTTAAAAAAGGAGAACGTGATCTAGTGATCCAACAAATTGCTAGATTCTTCTACACTAGTGCCATCCCTTTTAATTGTGTCAAAAATCCGGAGTTTCTGCAAATGATTGATATGATTTCAAGATTTGGGATTGGCCTCAAGCCTCCTTCCTATCATGAGATTAGGGAGACATGCTTGAAGAAAGAGGTAGATTTTACACAACAAATGCTTGAAGAATATAAGGTTGAATGGAAAAAAACAGGTTGTTCAATTATGTCTGATGGCTGGTCTGATAAGAAAAGGAGATCCATTTGTAATTTTTTGGTGAATAGTCCCAAAGGAACCATTTTCCTATACTCTATAGACACATCTAACATATCTAAAACAGCTGAAAAAGTTTGTCAAATGTTAGATGAAGTTGTCGATAGGGTTGGAGAGGAGAATGTTGTGCAATTGGTGACTGACAATGCTGCTAACTACAAACTAGCTGGAGAGATGTTGATGCAGAAGAGAAAGTGCCTGTTTTGGACTCCATGTGCTGCCCATTGCTTGGATTTGATACTTGAGGATTTTGAAAAAAAGATTAAGGACCATAAGTACACAATTGCAAAGGGGAAGAAGATTACAACGTTCATATATTCTAGAGCTATGCTTTTAAATTGGTTGAGGGATTTCACTAAAGGGAGGGAATTGATTAGACCTGCTGCCACTAGATTTGCAACATCATATTTGACATTGTCATGCCTTAATGAGTTCAAAGGAGAATTGATGGCAATGTTTTCTTCTGAACAATGGAGGTGTAGTAAATTTGCAAAAACAAAAGAAGGGAAAAGAATTCATGCCATAGTTATGGATAACAATGGCTTTTGGCGACTTGTTGTCAAATGCTTGAAGGCCGCAATACCCCTTTTAAAGGTGCTTCGCCTGGTTGATTCTGATACACCTCCAATGGGATTCATTTATCAAGAAATGGAAAAAGCAAAAGAAGAAATACAGAAAAATTTCAATAATGTTCAAAAGAGGTAACCATTTTATTTATATCTTCCTTAAATTTACATTTGTTTTTAATTCATTAGCTTATTAAATATATATTCTTTTTTTTTAATATAATATCCACTGTTTTAAATTGTAGTTACAAAGAGATATGGGATATTATTGATGATCGATGGGAAGTGCAACTTCATAGGCCTTTGCATGCTGCGGGATACTATTTGAACCCTTCTATTCATTATGATCCTTCTTTTGATCCGGGTTCAGATATTAAATTAGGACTATATACGTGTCTTCAACGAATGGTTCCAGAAGTTAGTGATAGGAAAAAGATAGATATGCAACTTGAAAAATTCAAACAAGCAAAGGGGCTCTTTGGTATTGAAGCTGCCATACTAGCCAGAGATACCAAACAGCCAGGTAACAATTTTGTTTTTTGTTTTTTGTTTTACATTCAAATTCATCTTTATTAGTTGTAAATTTTATTCTTAAGACTAAGATATTATAATTCATATATGTATCAGCTGAATGGTGGGACTCATATGGAGATGATTGTCCTGAATTGAAAAAATTTGCTATAAGAATATTGAGCTTAACATGTAGCTCATCTGGTTGTGAAAGAAATTGGAGTGCGTTTGAAATGGTAAGACCAATTGACTTTGGTATATTATGACAAGATGGTTTTCTATTTTCTTTCTTAGTAAAAGTTTGTTTCTTCCCCCCTCCCTTGTGTTTGAGAATTCTCAATTAAAATTATTACAACTATAGGTACATTCAAAAAGGAGAAATCGCTTACACCAGAAAAAAATGAATGACTTGGTCTTTGTTATGTACAACTTGAAGATAAAACAAAAAAGAGCTAAACCATTGAGTACAAAAGAAGAAATTGGTTTGGAGAATTTGTCTTCTGATGATGAGTGGTTAGCAGCAGATTCTGTAGATTCAGAAGATGATAGTGCGGATTTTAATGAAGACAATGAAGGTATTAATTTATAACTTTAAAGCCTTCCTTTATAGCTAATATTTATACAAGTTATCAATGTATAGTTTGAATGTGTGACCACTAATCACTAATTTACATTTGTATACTTTACTTATCAAAAAAATTTGTATATTTTGGTTATCAATGTTAGGTGATGATGAGGTTTCAAGAGTTGCTGCCAAAGGAAAAAGTGTGCTAGTTCATGATGTTAGTGATGAATTTCCTGAGAATGATGATGGTTCTGATGATGATGATAGTGATCGGCCCCCACCTGGATTTGAGAGAGTTAGGGATTTCGATGATTACGCCATGGATGTTGATACTAGGAAGGATATAGATGATGAAATGAGATATGACAATGATAGTGACTAGATTAGAAGAACTTTAGAATGAGAATTCTCTTTTGGATTTTATATTTGTAATTAGCTAGTTTACCTTAGATTGAGAATTCTCTTTTTGAATTACATATTGTAAATTTGTAGTTAGCTAGTTTTTATATGCTAACTAGCCTAACTTATTTTGGATTTGGAACTTAGAATTTGGAAAACATTTTCCATATGTGTAGATAATATTTTGGTACTTAATTGCTAATTAAACATGTATTGAACTTTTTAGATATATTATGTCAAAAGTTAAATATATTTTGTTTCGTTAGAATAACATAAGAACAATGTAGTGCGTGTAAATTACATTTTATGATGCAATTTTTGTTTTTTAATGGATGAATTCATATTTTAAGTGATTATATAACATACAAAGTTATTATCAATAGGATTTTTGCTTAAAATCTGAAAATAGGTAAGATCTTACGATTTACGATTCGATCCTACGATCCACGATCTTACCTACCTCCAACGATCCTACGTAGGATCCCGATTTTGACAACCTTGGCAGCAGCTTTCTTCTAGATAGTTCTCAGCTTGCCCTTGTCCTATTCTCTCTTGATACTTATCCTTATCAATAAAATTGTCTGGTGTGTCGTTCTTGATGGCAAGTCGAACCTCTGACCTCTACTCTGCTTAGTCGAGGAGGCATTTTCCTTGGACTACTTTCCCAAACCTTTATGACCAAAATTCTTCCATAACTTACTTATTTGTACGTAGATATGGCAAAATGGGTGGGTCGGGTTGAGCCGGGTTCAAGTCAGGTCAATCGGGTTGCATGTCAAACGGGTTGTTGTAGGTCAAAAACAGGTCATTTTAAGCTGGTTAAAAACTGGTTCGGGTCAATCGGGTTGTAGGTCGGGTCGGGTTGACCTGTATTTTTCACATGAATTTTTTTTATAAAGAAAACAACATGCATTTGCCATTTGGAAAGTCATACAACAAATTACTTTGAATTCACCACTTATATCAAGAATGAACTACACTTATTAATACTTATTCAATAACTTTAAAAATTATACAAATCCTATCATTGCTATCTAAAACAAAATAACACAAAGATAAGTAACAAAAATACACAAGTTTTATTTCTACACAATATCAACATCCCAAAATATAAAACAAAATTACAAATGACTTATTGGATAATTCATTTGACAAAGAATAAAAACATATAAGAAATTTACAATCTTGAAAATTAATTTTATAATCTATTGTCAATTGTGGTTGGCACTCTATTTCAATTTGAGATATACATTAAAGTTTGATTGTTTACTTATTTATACATTGTCTCTTTTATGAATATCATATCATTGTTAAGCAACACACACTCTAGGAAATATAATAATTTATTTTGAAAAATCGTTTATTTTGGACATAAATTGTTAAAAAATAGGTCTAAGCATTCATAATTTATGTTAATTTGGCTTTATTATTTTCACACTTGTAAATGTTTCTCACATATGTTTATAATTTTAAATCTATGTTTTTAACTGTACTGTAACCAAATTATCTTGGCATGTACTTTGCTATTTAATATCTAAAAATGTTTACTCATTACAGAATGCTCAACCATTCATCTTTCAATTAATTTGCATGCAGTTATGTAAATGTCTCAATTGTTTCCTTAAAACTCACAACAAACAATTAAACCAATATTGTCTTAATTTTATTATTTTTTTTACCCAAAATTTTTTTTAAAAATGATTCGGGTTTGGGTCGGGTTGACCCACACAAAAAAACATGGGTCGGGTCACAGATCAACTTGTTTTTGTTTCGGGTCAAAAAAATCGGATTCGGGTTAGGTATTTTTCGGGTCAGGTCAGAAAATTCTGACCCATTTTTCCATGTCTATTTGTATGTCTTCGTTAAGGTTTAACCATCCTCGAACAGCTAAATGTCCTCGGACAAGGCCCGCGGTCTAATATATATTCTTGGACCCTTCATCCCTACAATAATAATCAGACATTGGAGAAAACTTTTACTCAAACTCAAGCTTTGCTTTTGTTTATTTTCCTGCTATTAGCAGCATGTGCAACATATTATTATTTGGGCCAGTGCCTATTTGTTTGGGTCCCTAGAAACTTATTTATTGTTTGATTTTTAAAATTTTTTTGGGGTTCCCTAAAATTGTTGTAGAAAATGAAAAAAAGAAGAAGGAATTATTGTATTTTTTTTTTAGTTCTTATTTTAAATATTTAAAAATAGGTTTTTTTTTTTTTTTTTAAGGTTTTTAATTTGACATGAGTAGATAAATCCATGTGTCATGTTTCAATTGGATCAATTAGTACACTTCATAAGTTTATATGGCATTTAATAGACACGTCAACAAAAAACTAATAAAGAGACCGCTGATGCAAATTAAGTATAATTTCATGAAGTAAAATCTAAATTCTGAAATTTTAAAATATAAAATTCAAAGACTTTTAAACTTTAGGGATGTTATTTGCACTTTAACCTTATTTTTAATACTAGGTTTTAAGGTTTTCCAACTCAAAACAAGGTTTGTTAAGGAATTGTTTTCACTCTTTTTGACTAGGTAGTATTGGGGGGGTGGGGGGGGGGGGGGTTGAGATTATTTATTTATTTATTTTGGATTATAGAATTCTTTCTTGTAAATTCAAAGAATTATTTATAAATTTAAGTATTTCTACTCGAATAAAAATTGACCTAACATTATCATGCTTCCTTTTCTGCATTAAGAACTGACACATAATGAGTAGGACTTGATGTTGTATAAAATTTCTAGAAGTTCACCAATCCTTGTCTCCATCATATCATCAATTTTATATTTTGTATTTATATGGGATTTGTGGGTGTAAAATAACTTTTAGCGACGTTACTAAATAATAATAATCTATTGCTAAATTTAGGACCAGCTGGAAAAAAAAATTATATATATATATATATATATTTTACTAGGTCTAGGATATATATGCATCCAAAAGCTTGAACCGAATTCCAAATTAGAGCCACTATATTTTTTTAATTCTACATTTCTAGAAAGAAAAAATTATATTATTATTAGACTGTTTCAAACAGTTTAAAATCACAAACCGATATTATTATATAATCATTAAAACAAATGGAAATGTTGTGGGTTTCAGTTAACTCAACTGGTAAAGTATTTGATGGTTGTATAAGAGATCTGGAGTTCAATCCCCGCCTACACCAAAAACTGATTGGTGTCTTGGTCTGATGATAAAGAGCTATCATCAGGAGCGGACGTCATAGGTTAAAAATCTCTCCAAAAAAACAAATGGAAATGTTACTTATCTACCGTTTGAATTTTTTTAGTCATTGTTTGACATTCCCACCAAATTAATAGGCTCATAAATAAGTTTTTTTTTTCCCCTCTCAATAAAGGATAATAGGATCCTTCTAAATCTAATCCTTATTTTCTGTCTACATCCTGACTTAGCAAGTTAGAGATGTGAATAAACCCAATCCTGAAACAATAATGAGGCTCAGGAGAAAGTATCTTCTGCATTGAATAGATGCACTATGCATCTCACAACATATAGGTTTCCTTTAGTAGCAAACCCACATTACTATAAGATAATCATTAATTAGATGGACATCGATGGAGAATAGGCTTAGAGTTAGTTTATATATGGGCAAGACATATAAACATGTACATGCTAACCCCAACAAATTAGAGAGAAGTAGGACAAAAAAGCCGGGAGGCTTCTGAAGTGGCCAAATTAGAAAGGGGTGGAATTGGATGTTCAACAAATCTCCCCAATTGAGGTTCAAATCTCCCTAATATTAGAGATTGTAGCTAGAGCATATGTGTGGCACAAATGTTTTCTATGTAATTATGTAGGAATTGTTTTAACAATTATCAAAACGATTCATACGTGATTGGTCATGAGAAAAGCTTAAAATGGCCAAATTAGAAAGGGGTGTAATTGGAGGCACCCCAATTGAGTTAGTGCATAAATGTGTGGCACATAGCCACAAATATCTTCTATGGTTCTTGTCGGGCTAAAAATTTGGAGCCTAAGCCCAAAATGTATGGAGTCTTGGTCCAATGAGTCCAATACAATAAATTTGCAGAGAATGGGTCAAAGAACTGAGTCCTAATGAATTGGACAACGGCTAGTATTGGATCAAAAGACAATCAAGCACAAATAAGAGATATTGATGTCTGTGGACTTTCAGTCCGAGGAGGCCACAATTATTGTATATTGATCATAGTTAGATACTAAGATAGTTTAGATTGTTACAGTGTTTTCTTTTTGTTTTTCTGATCCCTTTCTCATGGGGGTTCTTCCACATTTTATAGCTCCTTTATGATCATCTTGACCCTACACTTGTTGATAATCTGAATCCACACTTGAGTGCCCATCCCATTAGACACCCTTTTCAGCCTTCTGTGAGTTGTGGTAGCTAAGACAGCACTGTTCAGAGGTTTTCTCCACATAAATGCGGTCAGAAAAGTAATTGCAATGCATTTAATATGGTGGTAGCAGTTTTTTCTTAGATATTTTGAGTTTCCTTCCTTCTCGTACTTTCACAGGGCACATTTAGTGTATACTTGGACTACACTTGTTGTGTTTGAGGAGGTATTCCTCCTCGGATATCCTTCTATTCATACCCCACTTGTGAGATTTCAACTGGGAATCCCTTAGTAGCTATTCGTTCCTCCTCGGACTTGTCTATGTCCTCGGACATGGCCCAAGATCCAATACGCTACTTTGGGCCCTAGTCCCTACAGATCTATATATGTGAAAGGGGTGGGAATTGTTTTTAATAATACTCATGTCATCATGTGTAACAATTCTTACACATATATATTTGATCATGAGAAACCCTTAATTTTCTATCAATAAAAGTGAAGGGACAATTGGGAAAAATCACATGAACCTATGACTACTAAAAATTTCCCTAAAAGGGAAGGCACAATTCGAAAATCATTCAATTGATGCATGTAGCATGTGACAGGATCACATGATCCACTTTATTTTTGAAAAGGAAAATACTAAAGGAAATCATCTTTTTTATTATATAAACCTTACAAAGTGATGTAACAATGAATATAATTAGTAGACTTCAACTACTATTTAAATTATGGGTTCTAGTTTGCTCAACTGATAAAGTCTCTAATGGTTGCATAAGATATTTGAAGTTCAATTCTCGCCTACACAAAAAATCAATTGGTTTTTTGGTTGAAACTCTATCCCAAAAAAAAAAAAAAACCTACTATTTAATTTTTTTTTTTGGTAATTTGTAACACATCTATTTGTAAGTTCTATATCACAAAATTTGTAGTATTTTTTTGGAAATTTTTGAAAAATAAAATGTAAGAGAAGGTATACAGTATACCATCCTTATAGTAATAATGAACTCAAGTGCTAGTTGGGACTCGGGACTCAGGACTCAGGAAGGATCGAAATTAGGGAAAAGAGGTTGTGTGCTGCAAAGAGTCGGTAACATTGATACGGTGCCTTTTGAATGGAAGAAAATCACTGGAAGACTTTAGTGGGAAATTGACATATGGTTTTCTCACGGTTGGTTTGACAATTGACACAAATTTTTGGCAAGTTGTCTCCTTCATTTAATAAAGTGCCGAAAGAGAAAGTAAAGATTCAAGCCAATGAGGAATTAGAACACAAAATGCTCTATCACCACACACTCTTGATACGATGGTCACTCCACAAGTATAAGTGCTTATAGGGTATGGGGAGTAAGGGTTGGGGTTCAAGTCTTCATAATGGAGCTTCACACACATATACACTTAGATTATGTTAGAGTAGAATTTCTATCTTGTAAAAAAAAAACACAAAATGCTTTGTATACTTAAGAAAGTAGAAAAAAATTTGGACCATGGCTTAGCTCTTCTTCTTCCTCTTCTTCTTCTTTTGTAACGGATAGGGTATTGGTTTAGGAAATTTTTTTTAGAAAATTTTTTTGAAAAAAAAAAAAGTAATTAGTTTTTTTAACAACTTTTTATATTTTTTTATAAAAGTAATATTAAAATTTTTCTAAAATAGTTTATTAACAAATACCCAAAAAACATCCTAAAATAATATTTTTTACATAACCCTCCCTTTTTTTCTTTTTTTTCTTTTTTGATGGGAACCCTCCCTTTATTTATACATACAAATTAGAAAGCTATGTTTTTAAATGGAAAATACCCTGGGCTACCTTATTTACTTTTTTTTTTTTTTTTTTTAGAAAGAGCTATTGTGGGGCCCAAATGATTTATGGGCCAGGCCCATCTACCCAGAGAGAATCCGAAGGCCCAAGTCGAGAAGGGATATGGCCCAAACTCGACAAGATAACCTTTGGATACCGCCGAGGGCAGTTCAGTCCTCGGCAGACCCAAAGTACCCCCAGAAAGAAGGGTAAAAACGGTATAGGACTGAAACTTGGAAGAAAGATCTAAAATATCCAGGGAAAGCTGCTGTTACTGCCATTTAATGCTCTGAACCTGACAGAGCCGCATTCTTTGGCTTTTACAACCCTTCCCAACGACTTTGGGTATGGACTGACGGGACAAGTATCAGCCTTGGAAAGGTTGACCCTATACGTGGATGAAGGATAGTGGACGCAGGCGAGTATAAAAGGAAAAATATGGAACCTAGAGAGGAGGTTGGGAAAAATGGCCAAAAACCAGAGTTTCCCAGCCCACCTCCAGGAGAAAGACTCCAGGGGTGAAGGAAAACTTAAACTTGTACGAACACCACGAAAAACCCACCGCCTGTCGATCAAGGCCTAGCCTTCCAAACCCACGCTCTACAAATGATATTGTTAGGGCCTTTTCACGTGCGAACCCGACACTGTTACGGTCCGCCACGAATCGTGTCCTTACAATTGGCGCCGTCTGTGGGAAGGCTTGTGTGTTGGCATAGGCGGTAGGTCGAAATAGTTCCTTTTTTATTCCTAACAATTGGTTATAGAGTTTCAGCGTAAAGTTCCGTTAGGGGCTATGCTTCTTGATTAGGGGCTACGTTTGTCAGCGTTAATTGCGTGAATAATTCTAGGGGCTTGGCCGAGGAGCTAACTCCCGTAAAACCAAGTTCCAGTGCCAAAGAAAACTAGGTTTTGGACAGAATCAGGGCATTGCATAGTCCTTGGACTCAAGCCTATAGGGAAACCAACTACTTGGATGAGGAACCAACTATTTAAAAAAAAAAAAAAAAAAAAAACTATGGCACATAAACCTCAAAATCCATCCGAAGAGAACTCCGCGTTAACAGATGGGTTAATACCTTGATTGCGCGGATTCCTCGGTCTACCCTCGGATCCCCAGTATCAAAGGGGTTGATGCGATACGGCGCAACATATTACCCAAAAGCACAACCAAAGTCCCTCGCTACTCAGCTACCCTCTCGGACGAATTATTTAGAGTTTATCGTTCTCGGACATCGCTCTAGCATGCATCGCGCAGCACTCATCGGTTATCCCAGTTAGTTCCAAGAGTTTAATTTATTGAGGATTAACCTTGTTATGCTTGATAATATTTGTAAGTTTAAACTAGTAGGAATCTGTGTTAAGGCATTTTTCTGCCTGGAATATCATTAAGGGCAAGCTTATATTTAATATTCATGCATAAAGTAATTGTTACGGAGAAGAAAGATATGTATAGAGAAATAGACA
Organism: Quercus lobata; assembly: GCF_001633185.2. Classification (NCBI taxonomy): domain Eukaryota; kingdom Viridiplantae; phylum Streptophyta; class Magnoliopsida; order Fagales; family Fagaceae; genus Quercus; species Quercus lobata. The sequence goes on from NC_044909.1 coordinate 51,986,518, forward strand.
CATATTTTATTAAGACAAAGGAACAGTACAGTGTACAATGAAAAGCTGAAACAAAGCTTACATTAAAGCTAACTACGTAAGTAACGAAAAATACAAGAGAGTGAAGATAAAGCCGAGGAGGTAGCACAGAGGAGAAGTTGGCTACTACCTCGAGACCTTATTCCTCCTCAATGCTTTTGCACGCCCATAACTCAAGCAGCAAAAGAACCCGACTTAAGCCTCACACCGCTGAGGGAAAGATGCAGGGAGCCGGAAGCTGAGGAGCCTTCACCAAAAATTTGCCTGCAACAAGGCAGAGGCGCTGGGGGCGGAGAATCTTTCTTCTGACACACCAAAAATTTGGCATGAACAGAACCTGCTTCGGATTTTGACTAAAAGAGGGAGAAACACCCTTTCCCCTCTGTCAAACTGGAATATTCTCTTGAATTTGTGCCTCCTTTGCCCGTGCCTCACCATCTGGAGTCTCAGGAGGACACGGCGCCTTTGTGGCGGAGAGAGCTCTTTTGCCCCAACCCTCGCTTCGAACATGATGTACTAGGAGAGAAGATTGAAGGATTTGTGCGAAAGTAAAGCGACTTTCTCTCCTATTTATTTAAGAGATAAGGTGGAGGCATTTTACTCACGCGGCGTCCCAAGGAACGCTACAAACAAAATGTCTCTGGCTCGATTTCCAACGTCGTCTGCAACCCTGAGGCTAAAGGAGTCTCGAGAAGGCGCACCTCGAACACTGGGACGCCAAAAAGTACCGCGTGATCAAAGACTACGGAAATACCTCTTAATTTGCGGGCCCAGTAAATTCGCGGCCCAGGCCCGTTCAGCATAGGAGCCCAGGGACAGAACCAAGGCCTTGCATGGTCCTTGGACCCAAGCCTATGGGAAAACCAAGTACAAAAAATTATAATTATTACAAGTTTTGGACAGAACCAAGGCCTTGCATGGTCCTCGGACTCAAGCCTATGGGGAAACCAAGTACATAAAAAAATTACAAGTTTTGGACAGAACCAAGGCCTTGCATGGTCCTCGGACTCAAGCCTATGGGGAAACCAAGTACATAAAAAAATTACAAGTTTTGGACAGAACCAAGGCCTTGCATGGTCTTCGGACCCAAGCCTATGGGAAAACCAAGTACAAAAAATTATAATTATTACAAGTTTTGGACAGAACCAAGGCCTTGTATGGTCCTCGGACCCAAGCCAATGGGGAAACCAAATACTTTGATAAGAAAAGGTTTGAATTTCGTAAAGATGGGTTACTTGATAAAAATGTCAGGTCACTTCATCCACGGCTTAAACACCATAAAAGGTTAAGGCCAATAAAGGTGTAAGGAAGGTGGTGGAACGCCCCAGCATTTAGTCGTATAAGAAGGCTGTTCATTTGGTGGGTGATATATCTTCAAATGGTTATTCCTCACACGGCATCAAACCTTCGTTTTTCTCCTCGGCTAGCAGGGGGTAAGTATTACTTTTCACTGGTCGGCCTTATTGTGCCAAGCATTTCTATTAAAGTTATGGCGACATCTTTTTATTATCAAGTATTTTGGTCTTAGTCGTCATTGGTTTAGATGCTACATTATTGTGCCGAGCAGCGTTTGTAAATTTTTTTTTTTTTAAAAAAAGGGGCATAGAGACAAAACATGCGAAATAAAATAACAACAATTTTTATTAATACGAAAAATTATTACAACGTACAAAGAGGGGCTCAAACGAGCCTATACAAAATGTGAACTGCCTAAGCAACAATTACATCCGTAGTACAGATAAGTAAACTGTCAGGCGTCTTTTAAACTCGTCTTCAAAGTCTCTACAATCTCTGCCTCAATACTGCTCATATTACGATAA